>NC_056480.1:492485-504985 GCF_008729295.1 Plectropomus leopardus | reverse complement strand
AAAAACCCAAAAAACCCAGAAAATGTTTAAATATGATTGACCCCGCTTTGGGGATAGTGTCTGTCTTTTTGTAATTTTTGAAAAAATATTAAAACATTGTTATTATTATTATTTTTTTCATTATTGGTATTTTTTACTCTTTTGTATCATTATTTTTTCACCTTAAATTATTATTGTTGTTATCCATTTATTTTTATTATCATTATCATACTCAGTCAGGATCAGTGTGTATTTGTACCTGGCTGGTGAAGGTGATGTAGTAGGTGTCGTACTGGACGCGAGGCGGAGTCCAGAATAGAGTGACGGACGTCTCTGTGACGTCTCTGGCGCTCAGCTGAGGAACCCCCGACATGACTGCAGAGAAGGACAAAAAAGACAAAGTTAAAACTGTGTTTCTGTGTCTCCCTACGGACAAAAATCACAGGAAAGTTATATTTGTGATACTCCAAAATATCACAGATGTGACAAGACTAAACTGAATTAATTACTAATTAATTATTTATTTTAAGAGAAATTGATTCTTTTACCAAAAATTTTTCAATCAATACCAAAAAAAGGAAAAGGGTGAAACTTATTTTTGTCTATCCTAAATTAACCGAAGGATAACCTGGAATAACAGCAACACCAAAGAAATAAAATCAATGAATTAAAAACAAAAAAACCCAAAATGAAAACCATTATACTATAAAATGTAATCACAATATATTTACATAACTATTTATCATTTTACATTTTAAGGCAACAAAATTTCGACTCATCACTGCGTTTACCAAAGCTTTTTTTTATTTATTTCTTTTTATCTTTTTTTTTTTTTTTTTTTTACTATTATCTTTATTTGTTCAAAATGAAATAAACTCAAACCTGAAATACATTTATATTTTAAATTCATTCTCACTTTAAATGTTTCCAAAGTGGATAGCACTCTTAAATTATAATTTTCCTCTCTGAATTAAAAAAAAAAGGCTTTTGTTAATTCAAAAGAGTCTGAATGCACCGCTGTCAGGCTTGTTTGTATCTGCTCCATCCTCACTTCCTCAATGGCCGGTCAAAAAGTAAATAATTCAAAATCAAATTAATTTAAATGTGCTACATGGATATGCATCGCTGCTCCAGAAAAGGCAAACAAATCTTCTTTTCTCCTCCTGAGTTTTCCATGAAAAATAACTTTTCCTCCCCTGTGTCTCTTTTCCTCCTCGTGTGATTGATGCAGTGGAACAACTGACCCCGCAGGCCTCCGTACGTACAGTGTTTTCACTGAAACTGAGACGTCCACCTTTACAAAAACAGAGTGATGTATGTATCAGCGTCTGGCACTAAACCGTCGGCCGTTTGCTAACTGGCACCGAAACATCGAAGCGAACTGTTCAATCTGATCTGCTGCCTGAAAGTGAAGCCGTTCAGACTCTGAAGATGTTTTTGTCATTAAGGTTTGATGCAGGCTCGAGATTTCGGGGCCAGATTCGGTTCGGATCAGTGAGAGGAAGCTGAACATCTTTGTGATCAAACTATAGATTTGACTTAAATTAATTTCTGTTGCAATTTCGTCCCACATTTGTATTTCTGTTTGCGGTTATTTGTGGATTAAATTAACCGTTTAGTTTGTGTTTTCTAAGCCTCAGAGGTATCACAGTATTACAGTATACCAGAGTATTTATATGCTTTTCAATATCGTCCTAAACACGTGCTCCTCTGTCTATTTAACTCAATGTATGTAGTGCACAGCACGCACCACCAGAGCTCAGTCTGAGGTCTTTACTGGTAGAAGGAAATGTTTTTGCGTGTAACTCGGTGAATTAAGGATTTATTTTGATGAAACCGGAGCTGGGGATCGTTGGAACAGTGGACTAACTAACTAGATTACTAACAAGAGTAACCAAAACGGTTTGGGTGAGTTTTATTTTGTTTCTGTCGAGTTTGACTAAATTGTGTTTTACAACGAGGCAATTAAGACTCGTCCGTCTTCTGTGTCCGTGAGAAAGTTAAATTCAAAAGGTGCACAGTTTTATTTCTCTGTTTTATAAGGAAAATAGATGTGGGAAAATTAGTTTTCTTAAAATGTTGTGGGTTTCTAGGGCTCTAGGACATTTCTAGGATTTTAGGACATTTCTAGGATTTTAGGACTTTTCTAGGATCTTTTGATGTTTCTAGGATTTTACGATTTTTCTAGGATTATAGGACATTTCTATGATTTTGGAAAATTGTAGGATTTTAGGACATTTCTAGGATATTTGGATGTTTCTAGGATCTTTGGACGTTTCTAGGATTTGTGGACGTTTCTAGGATCTTTGGACGTTTCTGGAATTTTGACATTTTTAGGATTTTATGACATTTGTAGGATTTTAGGACATTTGTAGGATTTTAGTTCATTTGCAGATTTTTAGGACTTTCTAGTATTATAGGACAGACGTATCTAGAATTTTAGGATGTTTTGGGAAATATCTATGATTTTAAGAAGTTTCTTGGATTTTAAGACATCTCTAAGATTTTGGGACATTTGAAGGATTTTAGGACATTTCTATGATTATAGTACATATCTAGGATTTTAGGACATTTCTATGATTGTGGGACATTAGGGGCTTAGCTAGGACCTCTGTTTGGGGGTGTGGGGGATCCTCCACTGTCACCTTTTCTTTTTTTGATAAACAAACTCTATTTTGATGCTGTTTTATGCACTCTGATACCTCATGTATACTAAAAGTGCAAAACAATTCTCAGTGTGAATCACTTTTTTTTTTTTTATTGTGAATTAGAAATCAGGGGCCAAATTGGGCCCACGGGAGGGAAAGGGAAAAGCTTTTTGTGCAACTGGTCTCAGGAGTATTTTTATTTTTTTTACTGTGGTATAAGTACAAGATCTGAGAGATCTTTTGTGGACGGAAGAGTTCTATTCTACTCTATTTTATGAAGAAACACTTATTCTCGCAGTTTTGGGACATATTTTATGAGCATGGGAATCGTTTTATCCTGTCATGTTGCATCTGCGTTCACATTCATCACTGTCTGACAGAAAGTGCAGCTGACTGAACCACAGAGTGGAACATGTGTCGGTGTGCGGAGCTGCCAGCACGCCGCTCTCAGCCTGGCAGCGCCACACGGCTGCTGATGTATGACTGCACACGGCGAAGGCGTCCTCAATAATAATTCACAGGTCCGCTTTAACTGCACGAGTTTCTCATAAAACGAATGCTGAAAAATTCTCTGCTCAGTGGGTCAGCGAGAGTCTGACGTCATGTTTCCCGTTACCAATTACCAAAGTAAAACTTCACATTCGCACTGGGGGCGTGTGGCCGGCTACCAAACACATGCGTTCAGAAACCGCTGCAGAAATTTTACACAAACTCTATAAAAGACGCATGAGGATGACGTTTTTCCAGTTTATAGGAAGATTCTCAAGATGCTGCAACAGAAACAAATTATCAGCAGCAGAAACTCTTCGTCACTGCATCACATCTTTAAATATTATTTATGTGATTTTTTCTTTAGTTTTGAGTCTTTCTGAGTTTTATCAGCCTGTCAGTGCTCTGACGTTAAAACAGAGTCTGCAGCGATGGGAGCGGCCCTGTGAGAAGAATTTTCTGAGGAGGAGCGAGGAGCATCCCGGGACTCTGATGTCCCACTCTCTGAAATCTTGGATCTGGACTCGACTGGAGGTCTGTAGCCAGAGGTGAAAGGAAGTATTCAGATCCTTTACTTAAGTAAAGGTACTAATACCACACTGTGCAAACACTACACTACAAGCATTCACAAGCATTTAAAGCTTTGAAATATTGAGCATATTGGTTCGATGTCTTTCAGAAACAAAAAGACAATCAGCAATTTGGCTAGAAATGTGACAACGAAATTACCTCAAAAAAATTAACTAAAAAGAGAGAGAGAATCATTATCATATTAATAATTAATACAATTCACAGAATTTTTTTTATTTTTTTTGTCAGCACTTTTTCAAGTCATATCCTGTTTTGTTGTTTAACCTTTCTTTTTTTGGCTAATTTTCTCATAACTTTTACTAATTTCTTATTAATTTTGGGGTCATTACCTGAAAATTAATTTTAAATAATGGGGAAATTAAAAAAAAAAGGAAAAATGTCCAGAAAACCATATTCAAAATTATTATAAAATCATTAGATTTTTAGCTCTTTTTTGAGTCATTTTTCTCCAGGTTATTTTCATGTTACCGCTACTTCTTTTTATTTATTAACTGTTTACTGATTTCTTGCTAATTTTTAAGTTCTCCTCATGTTTTTGCAGGAAATCAAAGCAGTTTGCTCAGGTTTGGCACAGCAGTTTATTTGATAGATTTAATTGTAATGCACCACTGATCTTTAACTCAACCTGTCTTCTGTCAGGCTTTAAAAACATTTGCACAGTTTGAATTCTGGTATTTTGGCACAAACTTGCCTTAAAGCAGGTGGATGGAAACATACTGCTGCCCACTTATCTCTCTCCTGCTGAGGCCTCAGATTTTTGGGGACTTCCCTCCTTGTGTTTCAATCAGAGGTCGGTCACATTTGGGGAAACACTTAACACACTCTCTCACACACACACGTGTCCCGTGTCAGCCTCGGCACAGGAAGCCGTTACACAGCAGCAGTCTCAGGGGGTTTTATGGGCAGCGGATCTGGACCCCGCTGCTCCGGTAATGAAACAGTTCCCTCCCTGGGATCAGCTGGACCGGGCCCCAAACACACGAGCTAATGTGCTAACGTAACCTCGGCAACAACAAGGAGGACGAAATAAAACAACAAAACAGCAACACGACTCAAATAAAGATTCAGCAGATTGAATGAAAACAACCTCAGTACTCAATGAAATAAAAACTTTACAAGTTTGTTGAGCAGACTTTGGAGAAACGATGAGATCACTGACGGACTGTTTGATGCATTTTACGCACTTTTCATTCTTCAGTTTTTGATAATTTTTGCTGTCTTCATGCACATGGAATACATTTTTGCAAGATTTTGTATTTTTGTTTATTCTTGGCGTTTCCAGCTCAGCTCCTACAATAAGTCTAAAATACACTGTGGAAACTAAATAGTTACATTCAGACTGTTCAGGTCCAAAAATGCTCCATTGAAACCCATTCAAACTGACATTTTTGATCCCACAGCCATCAAAGCAGAAAAACAGGACTTGTATTATTTCTGGGTGTCATTCTGGGCTTTTGACTCTGAATTTGTTATTTTGACTATTTTCCACCTGATGAGGTCATTTTGACCATATGGAGAAAATACATGCTATTTCCACTAGGTTATCTGTTACAATCAATGTAGCTGCTGATCACTGACATATCCCAGACTGTGAATATCAAAAAAACTACTTTGTATATCATATACTGAAAATAACATTTTTTTGTGTGTGTGTGTTTTTTTTTTGTCTAAAAACATAGTGGCATCATGACAAAAACCTGGCATTTTAAGGTAAGTATCCTTAAAATGTATATTTAATATAAGTGGTTGGGAGTGATGATGGTTAAAAATATAAACTCAAAAGTAGAAAATAAAACTGATGTATAATATTTTGTTAAAGCTTGATTTTGAAAAGCACATTTTGTGCGCAGAGCGATACCAGCATGTGTGACATTAAAGCGGGACCTAAAGGGTTAACTTACTGAATGAACAAACCTCAAATCTTGGCATTTATATGTTTCTGTAAACCACAGATATGTTACATTTTTATGTTTCTTTGGTATCATATCAACTTTTCTAGTGGTGTCGTGTAAGCTGACTTTGTCATGGAGGTGGAGGAGATGCTGGATGGTGTGACGCCTGCCAGGCTACAGGCCACTGACAGAGTTATAAAAAAACCCCAAAAACTGCTGATTTTTGGCGATCCTGCACTGCTTTTCCCACAAAAAGTGAATATTTTAAACCAAAACACGACCTTTTCCTAACCAGAACAAAGCGGTTTTATGCCTAAAGTTATTATGCAGCGTTGTGGAAAGTTTTCTGTACAAATGTTATGTGTGTGTTTTGCAGAAAATTTACAAAGCCAAAATTTATTCTGGCAGTTGGGTTGATATTACAACACCTTTTTTTTTTAAAATCATCAGCAGTAGTGGAGAGTGCATTTATTCAAGTTAGTCAAAGTTTAAGAAATTCAACTTAGTGTGATTTCAGTCAAACTAACATGTTAAAAGTCCAGTTTTAGTCAAACTAACACAGTTTTTCTGACATCATGTAAGCCTGCTGCGTGATATCAAAGTGTTTGAATAAATGTACTCATTACATGTGTACTCGTTACATCCCTCCTCTGACAGACTGGACGTTGTTATGCAGACCTTCATTCAGTATTTTGGGATTTGTCAGGTTTGACTCACCGATATCGCAGTTGGGTCCGGTCATGCCATCCTCACACTGGCTGCAGTCCGGTCCGGTGAACCCCCTCCGGCACACGCACTTCCCTTTGACACACCTCCCCTTGTTGTTGCAGTTGGTGGGGCAGCCTTTGGCGCCGCAGTCCGGCCCGGCGAAGCCAACGTCACAAACGCACTTCCCGTTCACGCACTTCCCGCGGTTGTTGCAGTTTTTGGGACAAGCTTTTGCAGAGCAGTCTGCTCCGGTGAATCCATCATCGCAAACGCACTGTCCGTTCACGCAGCGCCCCCTGCTGTTGCAGTTTCCGGGACAGGAAGTCTCAGAGCAGTCGTCGCCGGTGAAGCCGCTGTCGCACACACATTTACCGTCAACGCACCTGCCGCGGTCGTAGCAGTCGTTCGGGCACGTTTTCTCAGAGCAGTCTGGCCCGCCGAATCCCTCATCGCAAACGCACTCTCCGTTGACGCAGCGCCCCCTGCTGTTGCAGTTTTCAGGACAGGCGGCCTCGGAGCAGTCTGCACCGGTGAACCCGCTGTCGCACACGCATTTACCGTTCACACACCTGCCGCGGTTGTTGCAGTTATCAGGACACGTCTGCTTTGAGCAGTCTGGTCCGGTGAATCCAGGATTGCACACACACTGTCCGTTCACGCAGCGCCCCCTGTTGTTGCAGTTTCCTGGACATGAATCCGCAGAGCAGTCCGCGCCGGTGGACCCGCTGTCGCACACACATTTCCCGTTCACACAGCGTCCGCGGTCGCTGCAGTTGTTCGGACACGCCCTCTTGGAGCAGTCCGGACCGGTGAATCCTGGATTACACACACACTGTCCGTTCACGCAGCGCCCCCTGTTATTGCAGTTTCCAGGACAGGATGCGTCCGAGCAGCTGGGTCCAGCGAATCCGGCGTCGCACACGCACCTGCCGTTCACACACCTGCCGCGGTCGTTGCAGTCGTCCGGGCAGCTCTTCTGTGAGCAGTCGGGGCCGGAGAAACCAGGGTCGCACACACACTGTCCGTTCACACACCGCCCGTTGTCGTTGCAGTTTCCGGGACAGTTGGACACGCTGCAGTCCGGCCCGCTGAAACCAGGGAAGCAGACGCACTTTCCGTCCACGCAGCGACCCTGATCGCTACACTCGTTGGGACACTCGATCTCTGGTTTGATGGAGCAACCGGCACCTGAAGCAGAGGGACAGAGGACAGACGGGTTTGACATAGAGGACACGGAGACACACCAACTAGCTTCTTTCTCGTAATATTTTTTCAAACCATAACTGTTTTTTAAGCTATTGCATTTTGTAATGGGATGGATGTCCCGCTCTGTCGCTGGGTTAAAAAAATAATCTTAAAAAAGAGTGATCGGAAAAAGGAAAAAAAGAAATGTTATAATAAAAAATCATAATAATTTTGTAACATAATTTTTAATACATAATTATGATAATTATAAATATATTTTTTTTCTCTAGACATTTTTCCCTAGCTTTTAATTTTTTTTCTTAATCTTCTAATTTATTGCAATTTGTAGAGCACTTCTTATTAAGTTGCTCATTGCCTGTTTTTCCCATGTAGTCTCACCAGTTTTCTAAATTTTCTCGGGTTGAAAGGTTTAAATTGGAAGGTTTTTTTTATTTTGTTTTGTTTGTCTAATTTGGTCTAATAATATATTCACATTTTTGCTGACTGTAGATAATTTTATAGCTCTATCATTTAAAATTTTTGTATAAAGTCTAAAAGTCAGTATGTTTAAATTAATGTTGAAATAAAAAAAGTGACAAATAGAAAAAAATACATTATAGATGTTTGATTCTGTCGGAACATCAAGAAGAAAAAAGACGGCTCAGACATCGTTTAAGGAGATAAACCAAAAGATTCACGAGAACGCGCACCAACCGAGGTAAAACTAAAAATTATAAATTTGTCTGCAACATTAAAATTGTTTGAAAATCATTTGGTGTAAGGCGAAATTAAAAATGTGCCGTCCATCCCGAGGATAGCTCTGACGAGGAAAACTGAGGAGGTTTACTGACTGACAACCACGTCCTCCCTCAGTCCTCACCTCCACCGGGGCAGCGACAGAAGCTTTGGTTTCCTGCAGCACAATATTCAAAGTTCATTTGAAGCACGTCTTGAATTATTTAGGACAGCATCCTCTTCATTCTTCAGTTTTTGGGGGGGACGGAGGTCTAATCCACTCTAATTAGACTGAAACGCTGCTTTGTTTTCACTAATGAGCGGAGGGTGGAGGGGAGCTGCACTGGACTGGGAGGAGAAGGAGACTGAGATCACACTGGGCAGAGAGCAGCGGAGGACACACACACACACACACACACACACACACACACACACACACACACACACACACACACACACACACACACACACACACAGTTAGCTCATGCTTTGAGCGCTGCCAGTTTCTAATGGGATCAGTCCTGAGGTCAGCTCCACTCTGTCGGAGGATGTGAGTGATGGGCCGCATCGAATGTAAATCTGTCAAAACCAATTTAACTGACAGCACAGTCACGAGTACAAATACTCCAATACAGTAGGAAAAACACAGTATTTTTCAAATCTGGACCCTATTTTCACATGTTTTTGTGTCACGGTGACTCACGGAGACAACAATTTTTGAAACTGGTTCAGTACTAAGAGAACACCGCTGCAGCTACAGCAGTGAAACGGGCTGCAATGTAACCACTCTGGCCAACTGGCACTGTCAGTTTACGTTCACTTAAAGTGCTTGTTATGCCTCCAAGCCATAGCCGGGGAATTTCCCCATTTTTTGGCACAAACGTCCACATGGACTCAACAATGAACTGATAAGAATTTGATGGTCATAGGTTAAAGGTTGAAGATGCTGTGACCTTGCCATCTCATTGTTGTGAGTGCAATATTTCAAGACAACTTAAAGAAATGTCTTCAAATTTGGCACAAACGTCCTAATGGACTCAACTATGAACTGATAAGAATTTGGTGGTCAAAGGTTGAAGATACTGTGACCTTGTCTTATCATTCTTGTGAGGTCAATACCTCAAGACGACTTAAAATGTCATCATATTTGGCACAAATGTCAACTTGGGCTCAACGATGCACCTCTAAGAATTTGGTAGTCATAGGTCACTGTGACCTTGTATGTCTCATTCTTGCGAATGCAATATCTCAAGAATGCCTTGAGAGAGTTTCCTCAAATTTGACACAAACGTTCACTTTGACTCAACAATTAACTCATAAGAATCTGGTGGTCAAAGGTCAAGGATATGGTGACCTTGCATCCAGTTCATTCCGAAATATCTTTGAATGTCAAGAAGGCCTCAAATTTGGCACAAACGTTCACCTGGACTCATGAATGCATTGATTAGAATTTGGTGGTCAAAGGCTGGTGTGACATGTTTTTGGCCATAAGTCAAGAATTCATTTGCTTATTATGACAAAATTTCACACAAATGACTAACAGGATCAAATGAAGAAATGATGATGTTTTATATCCAAAAGGTCAAAGGTCAACCTTACTGTGACATCATAATGTTCTACAAAAACACTTTTCTATTACTCAGCGTCATATCTCAGGATCTGTGGGGGAGACATTCGGTCAGATACTGAATTTGTGACAGTAATCCTGAAACCTCGAGGCGGTAGTTTTTTTTTATGTGTTTTATGTTTTTCTGGTTAGAAAAAATGAAATTGGAACAGCCGGAACAAGAGTTTAATTCTGACCTCCATAAAAACACAAATTTTAAAAAATGTAAATACTTTGATTGTTTTGTAAAGTTTTTAGCACAGCGGGGCACCCCAGTGCGCTGTGTGTGTGTGTGTGTGTGTGTGTGTGTGTGAGATGAGTCAGTGGGAGAGGAGAAGCAGCTACAGGCAGAAACAGTGAAGTAATATGAACTCATGCGATTGGCTGAAACAGAGACATGTGCTTGCGGTCGGGCCGATCGTGACTGAAAGTGTTACAACACGAAGAAAGATGAGAAATATACGGACTGTGAAGTGTGAGTCAGACCCGACATGTATTGATTTATGTTTTAACAATTACTGATTCATCGTCGTACAATAAGTTTCAAAGGAGCAGTGCAGCATGATTCATGTTTTGGTTCATGTCTTCCTGTTTCACATCCCTCTAAATTTTCCTCGGTGCTTTTATTACAGTATGTTTTAATCAGGATCTGGATTTGTCTTCTGGTGACTGACTTTTCTTCTAGCGCCACCTTTAGACCAAACATGCAACACTATCCAATAAAACAAAATATATCTTACCTCATTTTTATTGTCTCTTTTACCAAATTAAGTCTGATTTTTTTTTTTTTTCAATTCAACCTTTCTGTAACCTTTATTTAACCTTTTTTTATACAGGTAATCTCATTTTACTCTGAGACACAGAACATTCAATATAACAACAATTAAGTACAGATAAGATTTATCTTCAAGTGCTGAGCAGAAGTAGATTAAAAATACCTACAACAGGAACAGTTTCCAAAGATGATTCGGAAATTTGGAATCATTTTGGAGTTTGTGAGTGTGTGAGAGATTTGGAAAATGATGCACACATGTGAACACACTCAAAATTAACATTAAGGTGAAGACACATAAAGACACATTAGCATCGGGGCCGGAGCTCGATACTGTAAACAAAAAGCACCTCATATAGAAGTACATCATTTAAGGAGAATTAAAACTAGTGATCGAGACCATTAACTCCTTTGAAAAATGTCGAGAGGTAATAAATAAAGTGAAAAATAGGGTCATTTTCTTAATGACTTCTGAACAATTTGTTATTTTAACAACCTGAGGAGTCGCCCCCTGCTGGCCATTAGACAGAATACAGGTTTAAGGCACATCTGCATTTTTAATAATTCTTCATCATACAGAAAAACTGTGCACACAAGTACAGTAAATACAGTTACAGCTTCTTCTTTGGGGGTTTTACGCGTTGTCCTGCATATGTTCACAAATGGGCGAACTGTCACCATCAAAAGTATTATTATTAGCAATTAGTGGTTTGTGTTTGCAGTTTAACCGTAACTGTGTGGACGACTATCACTGGATAACTTAGATGCTGAAGAAAACCTAAAAATGTGATGATTCTTCAGCAGGTTCTGCAGTGTGAATATTTAAAGTCTGAGAGAAAAATAACGAGGCGGTTCTACCTTTGCTCTCCTTGGAGGTGCAGCAGCCTCCGTCAGCTCCACATTTCTCCCTGAGGGACGACACCTCCCTCTCCAGCCTCTCCAGACGCTCCCGCAGGGCCGCGAACTCCACCTCACAGCCGCAGGACCCGGATCCAGAACCCGAACCCGACGGAACTAGTTTGATCTTATGGGTGAAGACCAGAGGAGAACCAGGTGTCAGGTCCAGTTCCTTACCTGAGAGATGAGAAAGAGTGTGAATCAACTTTTTGAACCTTGAGGAAAATGGTACAATTTCTTTGAAAAAAAAAAGGGAAACAAGACAATAAGCACCCTGAGAAATAATTTTGAGAGGAAGAAGACTTTTTTTTCATTATGCAAGTCGAGAAAAAAGTCGAGATGGAGAGATTGACGTTAAAATGGCGAGAATAATGTTGAAATACAAGGTCGAGAAAAAAGTCGAAATGTTGAGAAAAAAGCTTGAAATTTAGAGAATAAATAAGCACTTTTTCCAAGTCTTGTCTTGTTATTTTTTCTAATTTTCCCCTGCTTTTTCCTATTTTTTAGGACTTTTTTTTTTTTTTACTAATTTCTTGCAAATTTTGGGCCCTTTTTTTCTGTTGTTGCACATTGCCTTCTTCCTATGCTTTTGAAAGATATTAATCCAATTTGCCCTAAGGGTTACAACTGGGAGGAAATCGAAACTGACAGACTCACTGAGGAAAAATTACATTTGTTAACAACAGATTTTCACTGTCAAACATTGTTAAAACCAGGATGACAAATCGAATAAACAGTTTTTTACCTCCCTGGCTGACATCAGCTGAATCCCCCTGAGTAGCGCAGCCGTCTGAAATCACCACCTGCAACAGAAACAATGAGGGAAAAATCATCGTCAGTATGTATTTTTTATGTTTGCTGCATCCAAAATCTAAAACTGTCCTGAACACAACCAGTGTGCATCCAAAAAATCCACTGTTAAAGGTTACTGTTAGTGTTGCGTTTAGATGCTTTTCATAAGCATTTAAACTTTTTAAACCTGAGCAAAATGTTTTTTG
>NC_056480.1:475528-491985 GCF_008729295.1 Plectropomus leopardus | reverse complement strand
GTTACAGGAAACGTTACAGGAAACGTTACAGGAAACATACACAAAGCCGCGTTAAACGACCTGAAATGATGTTTTCACATGTGTCTTCTGGCTGATATGACTTCTGATTGACGACTGTATCCGAAATCTGGATGAAAACCAGTTTAAATCGATTTGATCCTTTTGTAAAATCTGGACATTTTCAGACGAGCCTCAGACCGTCTGGTTTTAAGTATTAAACTCCTGCCTAAATATTTATGACGGGTTAAATGCAGTGGAGGGATTTCACTTCGGGGGTTTAGTAAAGTCTAACAGCTGCTTCGGTGGATCTGCTCAGCGCTGACCAGTTACAAGCTGCGGTTATAATGGGAAGCTCCCAGTATGGAGCTGTGCTGATAATGGGAAGCTCCCAGTGTGGAGCTGTGTGAATTGTGCTGCGGCTCGAAAAAACCTGCTGCGCACGAAGGTTAAAAAATAATAAAGTGCAGCGGGATGGCTCATCGTGGGTTTCCTGGCGAGGCCGAATATCTCCTCTGATCGGAATAAGCGTCTCTCTGTTGACGAGCAGCCGCCCATTAAAGCGTGATTCACAGATTAAACTCCTCATCACAAAATCTCCTCCGCCGGCCGCCGAACATAACCACAACATCGCTGCTGCAGAAAAGAAACAGGTAATTACCAAAAAAAAAAAGAAATTCTTAAATTAGATGAGTCATAAACACCTGGACGTGAGCTGAATACGTGTAATAATTTTTTTCTTTCACGCAGCAGATGATCACAACACGAGGAGCTCGCAACATGAATTTCTCCATTTCCGTTATCGCCCAAAATATTTGCACAACTTGTTCTTTGCCTCCTTTTGTTTCCTCTGATATTAAAGAGAAGCTCTTGTTACTCTGTGACGTGCGTTTCATCGTTTTGGAGAAAATTGTGATGCTGGCTGAAGCTGAGCAGCAGGCAGGAGCTCAAAGGGAGAGAGCGAACCGGCCGCGTATCGAGAGGAAACAGTCTCTTTCACTGACGTACGAGCAGCACAAAGAAAAGGCTTTTTTTTAAGCTTTCAGTTCGTCTTCAAACGGCTGAATGAGACTGAAAAGTGGAAACTCAGAGAGCACAAGTCCCATGATGCCTTTGAACCACAGAGGGTCGACTTCAAGCTGCGCACAGATTCAGATTCACATGATGGAGTTATTATTGTATCACAGCCTGCGCCGGATGAATTTTTAGATTTAGGATTAGGAGGTGCGTTATGCACGGGTGCAGGTGAGTTTGTGAGGCAGGTGATCGCAGTCTGGAAAAAGGCGATGGCTAACCTGGCAAGAAATGTCAAAAAAATTAAAATTACCGAAAAATTTGTTTAAAAAAAGAGAGTTTTTTTAAAGAGGGAAATGTGTCCTGAACACTGTATTTATAATTAAAATACTTTCATATTTAAAATTATGTCACAGAAAAAATATATAATAGGTAATTTTTTATTGCTTATTTTCATTGTTTTGTTGGGTTTTTTTTGCTAAAAACACGGCTGGAAATATCCCAGCTTTTGGGAAAAATACCCACTTTTGTTGTTAAAATAAAAAAAAAAAAAACTACTTTTATAGCAACAAACATGGATGTGTCCATGGAAATGTCCAAAACTGTTTAAAAACTAAAACCTGCTTTTGTGGCTACAAACACGACTGAAAAATTCTTGAAAAAAAAAAAGCACTTTTGTTGCTAATAACACAAATGGAAATGTCATTAACTGTTGTTCAAAAAAAAAAAATTAAATAAATAAATAAAAATAAAAGCTTTAGTCTCTATAAACATGAACGTAAATGCTCCTAACTGTTGTTTTAAATAAAATGAAAAAAATAAAAAAGCTTTAGTCTCTATAAACATGAATGAAAATGCCCCGAACTGTTGTTTTAAATAAAATTAAAAAATAAAAATAAAAAAGCTTTAGTCTCTATAAACATGCATAAAAATGCCCCGAACTGTTGTTTTAAATAAAATTTAAAAAATAAAAATAAAAAAAGCTTTAGTCTCTATAAACATGCATAAAAATGCCCCAGCCTCTCTTTAAAAAATATCATTTTTTGGTTCCTACAAACACGGCTGGAATCATAAAAATGCATCACATCTGTGCGAGTGGGTGGAGACGAGGAGCTGATGAACACACCTGGAGTTTTTCAGAGGCGCTTCAGGTCGGCTAAAGAGGTCACGTCTTTCTGGGCCGCGTCCTTCGGAGGATCTGGTCCTGAATTCAGATGCAGCAATCGTGTGAGAGAGTCTGCGAGTGGACAGAAAAATAAAAATGACAGGAGACACTGAATCCTCAGCAGCTTCGGGTCTGCTGAGCCTGACCTCTGACCTCCAGCCCAAAAAGAAGCATTTCTCCACGGGGATCGATAAAGTATCCGATTATTATTCTGCGCAGAGAGCGAGCTGCGGATCAGCGGGGGGAGACGGGGAAGGGGTTTGTGTCGCTGTTAATTCGAGGGCAAAAAGACGAACGCTCGCCTTTTTGTTATTTAGTCATTTGTGCTGCGCGCACTCGCCGCCTCTCTGCTCACAGTTTCACTCTTTCAGCAGCACAAACGAATCTTTAATGTCTTTGACGGCATTTAGACGACTAATCAAGCTGCCATGTTCAAAACGTCGATTCACGTTTGACCTCCAGATTAAGGTCAAAGTTCAGCTGTGAAAACAAAACAAAAAAACTCCTCTTATCCCCGCAGCGCTGTGATTTAAGCGCCAAATTATTCCAGATTGACGGTAAAATAAAGAGTTGGTACGGTCATAAAAATAACCTGGAAGTCACAGAATTTGCAAGCAAATTTAGTAAATTTCCAGTCCTGGAAAAGTTTTGGAAAACTTAATATACCCTGAAAGTTTTGGAAAAGTCATGGAAGTTTGATTCACAAACCTGCAGAAAAACACACGATGTGTGCAAGGACTGATGGGAACCAATATGGCAAATGGTGCCATTTTTGGTGATTTAAAAAAACATCACCAGCCATTTTTTAAGGAAAATGAAAAAAACACCAATTAAGAACAAAAATAAATAAATAAATTTCACAAATTTTAGTGACTTGAAAATTATTGAAAAAAATAAGAAATTGCAATTAAAAAACAAACAAACTGCATTTCAAAAAATTTGGTGACTTAAAAACACGCTTCCTTTAAAATCCCCCCTAAAATTGTTGAAGAAAAGAAAAATTGTCTTGAGGCATGTTTTCTTTGAAAATCACCAAAAAGTTTTGATTGAAAAAAAAATCAACATTTTAAAGAACCAAACATGAACCCCCCAAAATACCTTCAGACATGTTCCTTAAAAATCCCCTAAAATATTTAAAGAAAAAAAAGCCATATTTTTTTTAAAAAGGAAAAAAAATGGCCTTTTTTTTTTTTTTTTAAAGTAAAATCTGCCTTCCAAACCTAAATAACCAACAGTCCCTAACAGTGCTAAAGAGCGCCGGGCGCAGAGGTCGGGGCTCTTGTACCTGCAGACTTCTCTCTTTTCACAGTGCAGCGCTGTGATTTAACGGTTAAATTATTCCAGATCGAGCGGTGAAATATGTCACGGGCTCCGTGGATGAATGTGCATTTGGATTATAGGCGGACGACGACGCGCCGCTGGTTGCACAAGCAGAGGTGATGCAACAACTCTAAAGAAAACCAACATCCAATTACGGGCCGAGCGGCGGCGGCGTGAAGAGACGCAATTAGTTGCATAAGCCTTTCTGAGAATATCTGTCCATCTCCCAGAGACGTCCTGAGCGCGTCTGACATACAAAGAAAATGGCGGTTATTGTCTCACCGGCCAATTAAGACACAGACGCGTTATGTAACTGTGTGTTTAGTGCATAATGCAGCAGATGCGGCCCAGAGAGGCGGATTCGGTTTTGGCGATCTGACCTGTGACGCAGGGCCGTCTCCAGGATTTGGGGACAGATTGTAGACCTCTGTAGGGGGATCCTGCTTTTTACTGAACAAGCTCTATTTTGATGCTTTTGTTTGCACTCTGACACCTTATTGATGCTGATTTTTTAAACTTTAGTTCTGAATTGTGATGTTAAAAATATCAGAAGTTTGCGATCAGCGCTGAGCAGAAACTGAATATTTCACAGCTGCTGTCATTCAGCAGTTATTGACTAGAAAATGGAAAATAATCAGAATTTTTGTTAAAAGTGGCAAAATCAAACTAAGCACATTTAGTCAAGTACATGTGTGGACAGATTATTAGATGAGGGGCGTTTTATCGTTATTAGGGACTGTTTGTTATTTATGAGAGGAGAGGGTGCAAAATCATGTCAAATACTTCTAAGTAAATAAAAAAAGCACTTTTTTATTTTGACTTCGAGAAGGGACACACGACTTTAAACGGTTTTGTAGTTTTTTTATCAATGATTTTTAAAGAAAACATGCCTTCCAAACCTGCACGACACATTAACGATTTCTGATTTCTTTTAAAAAATTTTCCAGCAATTTTTTTTCTTTAAAGTTTTTTTGGCAATTTTTTTTTCAAAAAAATGTTTTGAAGATTTTTCTTTTCTTTTAAAATTTCTGGCATTTTTTTCCACTCTTTTTTTTAAATGGCTTTTTTTTCTTTAAAAGCATTTCTTTTTTTGTTTATATAGTTTTGGTGATTTTTGTCTTCTTTTTTTCTTCTTCTTTTTTGGTAATTAATTTAAATTTTTTTAAACTGATATGCTTTATTTAAATTTCAGCTTTATAAAGATTTTTTATAGAAAACATGCCATGCAAACCAACAGACCCGCTAAAAGAAAAATCACTAAAATTTGCCAATTATCACATCAGAAAAATGTAAAAACAGACATTATTGTTGAATTTTCAAATTTCCGACGGACCTTAAAAACATCATGTGGGACGTGTACTTCCTGCATTTCTCTGCAGGAAAAATACTTGTAGCTTTGAGGTGCGTAAAGAAAAACCCATAAGCCCTTTCTAATAAATAAAGAACAGTCCCTTAGGCCCTGTCTTATTTTGAAACCCTGCAGCCTCTGCAGCCTCCAGGCTGATGCCGCCGCTGTGATGTGCTGACTGAAAGTGGAGCCGCAGGATTTCAGGACTCAAACTTGTGACGCTTCCTGTACATCCTCACACAGCTGGGTGTGTGTCGAACATTTTAAGAAGACACGGCGGCGTAAGGAAGCCGGTTTCGAATCCCTGGAGTTTGACGAGGAAATCTAGTCGGATATTTCTCACGAGACTCTCACCTATGATTTTGTTTTTTTCCCTCTTCACTTTTTATTCATGGCGGGAGGCTTATCTGAGCGTGTGCTGTGTTTCTCAACAATCCTGATTCACATTCACACAGTTACACTCGCTCTCGCCCGGGAGCTGCGCGGTACAACCGCGGGCTGCTGCCGAAAAGCCTCAGAGGACGAGGCTGAGGGAGGGGAGGCCACGCTCACCTCACAGATTTAACCCCCGAGGTCCAGCGGCCCACCGTGACTGAGAGCTGCAGGAGCAAAGATTCAGCAGCGGCACACTTCAACACACCAACCTCATTTTTTAACCAATCTGTAGAGAAAACAAACTTCCTTTTTGTGCATAAAATCTGCAAAAAGCTTTTTCTTTTTTATTGCTCTTTGTAGATAAAAACTCTTTTAACGCTTACGGACACTGACATCAGTTTTCTTGTGCTGCATTTTGACGCCTTTTAACCAGCATTTAAACGTCTTTTTTCCATTTGTTTTCTCTCAAAAAGGAAAAATATGATGAGTAACTAGAAATGTCCAACAAACTGCAAAAATGAGCATTTTATTTTGGTCATTTTCTTGTTTCTTTTCAATCATTATTAATATTATTTTCTTTCCCTTTCTGCCCTAACTTTAGGTAATTTTCTTGCTTATTTTTGGGCCATTTCTTGTTAAGTTGCTCATTGCTCTCCAATGTTTATTCTTTTCAGAAATGAAGCCAATTTGCCAGTAGAACATTTCTTAGAGCACTTTCGTGGGGTCATTTATTTTTTACTTTTCTTTTTTCTTATTCTAAGGTAATTTTCTTGTACCTAATTTCTTGTTTTTTCTCTGGGCCATTGCTTGTTAAGTTGCTCATCGTCCGACCTTCTGCTGCTCCACCTGTGCTCAGAGTACGCTCTGCGCTCCGAGAGTGTGGAACAATGTATAACTGCACGGTACGCATATTCAAACAGTACCACTATTGAACGCTCCAAAAATATAAAATCAAAACACGGTGGCAGATGTTTAACTTTAAAAACCTAAAAATTTGTGCATGAAAACAGCTCAGACTTCAATTTTAAAAATTCCAAAACTTACCAGGAACTCCACTCGTTTCTCGTATTTCCTAAAACTTTCCAAGTGTGGACTGGTAGCCGGAGAGGTGCCGGCTCATTGCCGAGGTGTCCCTGAGCAAGGCACTGAACCCTGCGCTGCTCAGGGTGTGTGTTTTGTGTAATCTGTAAAATATCAACAAAGTGAAACAGAAATGAATAAAGGTATGCTTAACTGTAGACAATTTCATATTTTTTCAAGTTATTTCCAGGAAACTATCTGGAAAAATACAAAAAAAAAAGACAAAATAGCTCCCTAATGCCCCCCCCAACATAACAAACAGTACTATGAACCATATTTATTTATCTGATGTGCCTTTTATTCAAATTATTACTAATTTTTATTATTTATTGCCATTTATTAGTGTCTCTCAAGTATTGTTTTACGTTTGATGCTGTGGTCTTGTTTTATAACAATGACAATAAAGAACTTTTGAAGAACTTTATAATTAAAGTTAAGACTTTGCACACGTGCACATTTACCTACAACACTGCAAGGTCAAAATCAAAGTCAAAAACATTAAAAAAACACAAAATTAATAACAGTTTTAAAGCTTTATGGATGCAAATTCACTGGTGAGAGTGGAGAATTCCTGATTTTGTCATTTATTTAATATTTAATACACATAATATATAATAAATACAGGTTTCTTTACATGGAGCCATACATATTTGATCAAGGTCTGAATGTTCGAGTTGTACATATACGACCGGGGAGCCGACAAAAACAATGTTTCAAGCAGAGAACTCATATTTACCTGATTTCCCACGGGGCTCAAACGCAGCATCATACACAGAACGTGTTTTCTGTAGAAATGTTCACCTTTTTCTGCAGGTCGATTTATCTGCAGAGACACGAGCTCAAACCCTCAACACACAACATGAATATTTACACACACACACACACACACACACACACACACACTGCACACATCACTAGAAGAAGTACACACTTAAACACAGCGAGCGCTCTGAGGGCACGACAGCTTTCAATCCGCAGTGTGCTGCTATCAGCCCGAAATGTGATTCCTCACCTTTATTCTGATTCATTTTTAATTTTTTTTACAGCCCCCTTCATTCTCATTGTGATTCCAAAGGCAGAGCTTATCTTAAATTAACACCAGCGCCGTGATATCCTTTGAGAGCGCCGACCAGATATTACAGCGTGCCGGGGATGGGCTCGGCGACGTGGAGAACATCCAGAATGAACGGGATGGAAATGCCAAAACAGGCCAAAAACTGTCGACAGTTTCAAGGCCGCGCAGCGTTTTTTTTTACCGTTCCTCTCGTCTCCATCATCGACCTCCTTTTTGTGGCCAAAGTGGAGTTTATCAGGTGAAACCGGCTGAAACTGGGAGCGTGCACCTCACTCCACCGCATCACGGCGAGCCGAGAGTGCAGGGAGCAGCAGGAGAAACGTGTTTGTGAGCTTTACTTTTTATTTTTATTTTTAGGACCGATTGAACCGACAGTTTGTGTGCTACAGGCCAAACTGGAGTGAAATTCATTTTTGGTTTGGCGTTGATGTGTTCGGTTCACCTGGTTCATCGTTATCATCCTGACGACACAAACGCGGGAAGCTGCACGGAGTTCCCACAAGTCAGAGCATCGAAACGTGAATAGACATTTTCACACCGACCAGCTTTCATCATCAGTGGTGGAGTACTGTTTTAAAAATCAGCAGTACCAATGCCAGCGCTCCCACAATGACGCTGACACCAAAGAGCCATTTATCTGTTGCTCATCGTGTGGACGTCAAAAGGCGCGTTTCCATTAACCCTCAAACTGAAATGATGAATATAAAATACGTCTAATGGAAAATTCAGAAAAAAACTGCCATTTATTGCAAAAAACTTTGCTACGCTGGCATGAGGGGGTGTTTCAGGGGACTCCAGAAAGCCATGATGCGGCGGCTACGTGCTGCTCAGTAGGAACCGGCTCCCATGATGCAGCAGGAGCTACGAGAGCCGGACAGAGCCGGTCTCGTACTCCGGAAATGCTGCAGGACAACATCAGGTATCAACGCTGCCGATAACGATGTCACATAAGGAGCACGCGGGCGTTATTATGCGCCCGCTTTCATTTTCAGCCCCGGAGGTTGCCGCTTGTGCGTGACGTGTGAGGCCCACTCCACAGCGCGCGTCTGCGGCGCCGAGCGCGTTGGTTTTATTTTGGCGCTCGTGTTATCAAGTTAGCGTGTGAACATTTCCCGCCTGAGCAGCGCTTGTCAGGCGCGTCTCAGCTTCGTGTCAGCGGCAGCACATCTAGAGAAACGGTCGCTCACCGATTTTTGACGCGTGCCGTGTGCGTTCGTCGGCAGAAATAGTGAGTGAAGATGGTGTTTTGGTGATTATATGATGCAGTTTAAAGTCTCTCTGTCACAGAGATGAGGAAATACAAAACCAACTGTTTTACTACAACTTCCCTTTCAGATTAAAAGTCCTCTGTGGACAGAATCCTGATGCTGACACAAGGTATTTTATTTTGAAACATTTGCAGGACCGTGTTGTCGGCCGTGCACGAGCTTGCACGACTTCATAAATGAGGGAAATTTGTGCGTATAAATATGAAAATACGGCACTAATATCTGCAGGCAGCGACGCTGCATGTTTCAACACCACGAGCACGAAACGCTGCAGCTCTGCGAGGCTACAGTCACGCTCTTCTGACACGCGCTGTGTGAAACGGGCCTCACACGACCACGAACAGCGCCCTCCCGTTCTGTTTGAACGTTTTACACAGAACGGAGAGGCGGAATAACGGCGAACATTTCCGCCCTGAACAGGTTGTTTAAACAGAGCAGCCGAAAACACAACAGCTTCAGACGCTCAGCAACATTTCCTTCTTATCAAACTCACAAACACGCGTGCTGTCCTGCTCCTGCTCGTGTGCTGCAGCTGCCTTCAGAGATATTGAAAAACAATTTTCTGATTGTCTGAGTTGTTGATTATGTCGACTAGTTGATGAAATGGCTGGGATATCAGTTCGGCGGGCAGCTGCAATTAAATTGGAAAGTAAGATTGGAGTTTGGTTTCAATCGTTTGTTTAAATAACGCACAGAGCGAGTTCCCCAGAGACAGACGCCTCGCTAATTTTATCAGCAAACGGAGGTTACGGCAAGTTTTTAATTTAAGTGACTGCAGAGTGAGTCCGGCGATAGAGAAAGTTCGACAGAAAAACATAAGAAAATAGAAATTTATGGTGTGAAGAAGCTACAAAGGTGTTATGAATCTGCAAGAACAAGAAACCTGAATTTAATGCTTTTTAAGACCTTTTGAACATGATTTTAAAACAATTTAAGACTGATTTCTGTTTTTTCTTATTCAAGCATCACAGGTAAGTACAAAGGTCAGGAGGTTCAGGATTTCGGATTGTACAGCATTATGCATATCTATTTTTTTTTATCTTGAGCATATTTGTGTGTGTGTTCATACTAACTGGTTTTAGGATGACTGCGACCTGATATTTCATAATTTTATAGCTGCAATTTTGCACAGATTTGAGATGTTCTTGATTAGGTGGGGTGAGATATGGGATTATAATGTTTGTAAAAAAACGTATGAACTTTTGTATTTTATTTAATCGAATTCTGTCATTTATGTGTTTATTTGTTCCACGACCTGCTCAGAGACCACAGGTGGAAAACAGCAGCTCTGCTAGGACCTGGTCCAATGCATCTGTGCTTGTTTTATATAGGGTTAATGTTTTATTGTGTCCCTGTCTAAATAAAATTACATTACATTACACTGAACAGTTTCTTCTTCTAGAAACAGTTTCTTCCTGCATGCCGTCACTCTGATGATCTTAACGGTCGCACAGTGTCAGAATAATTACTGATGCACATTTTCACTCTTTTTAACGTGCTTTTAACCACACGACCCTTTGCACTCTTTTTAAATACCTCTACTTCTTACTGCACTATTACGCACGCAGACTTGTATATATTAGCTAGTGTTGTTTAATTAGGGCCTGTACATACGTAAATTTAAAACTACATTTTTCAGTTTTTATGTTTTCCTTTTCCTTTTATATTTAATGTTTAATGTCCTTTACACTGTGAGCATACTTGGCCAATAAAGCTGATTCTGACATGAAAAGTTCAGTAACAGCTGTGGAAATGAATGTCAAAGTCAGTCTTATCCTACAGACAACATGTCCTCTTCAGCCACTGATAATCTGTCCTCACCTGTGGAGCATGTCCCCGTCTGTCAGTGCTGCAGCCTGGCGTCTGTCCTGACTGTCAGTGCTGCTTTCTCCCTGCTCTGTCTAATGCAATACAGACAAAAATATACGTGCAAACCCATTTTTAGAAGAGTAGCTCTGAAATAGCTGTGGACATGAATGCCAAAATCACTCTTATTCTAGCAACATGTCTCCCTATAGCCATGAGTTATAATCTGTCCTCACCTGTGGAGCATGTCCCTGTCTGTCAGTGCTGCAGCCTGCTCTCTGCATGCTGCCTCCCTGCTGTCTGTTGCAAAAAATTCAGATAAAAAATACAAAAATAAAATAAGTAGTTGTAATAGTCATGCATGAGCTCTTTCTATTGCAGCATTAAAGATTTTAAATAAGTGCAAAGCGATACTGAGCACAAATTCAGCGCAGAAGTTACGGAGGTTTATTCCCAGCATGAAGCTCGCCGGCTGCAGGTAACAATAATGTAAATCTTCATGTTCGCATCTAATTAATTTGACGAAAATTAGCGAAAATTATCAGCAGGAAACAGCTGACTCAGCTCACACGGCTCGTGCTGAAGAGGGAGCGCCGGGTTTGGGCCTCTGCATGGTCGATTTGCTGAGCGTTGTTTGGGGCATTTTAGTTAAAAACCGGAAGTTCAGAGCATCACAACAAGACGACAGCGCGTGCACGCCGCCGCTCACTCATGGTGCGTTTGCAGACCGCTCGGAAAAACGAGGTACGGCATGTTACAAATGAACTGAACGCTGTTTATTGTGTGTCCGTGCAGACGTATGTTTTGTGTAGAAACATGGTTTTTGGGGAAAGTTAAGTTAATCTATATTTAAGTCAGTGCAAGTATGAAGTGAAAATACAAAATTGGATTCAGAGGTAGGTTTGGAAATTTGGACTTTTATGGAGAAGAACCTGTTTTATTTGGCAAAAAGAAATTTAAAGATGGATAAATTAAATAAAATAAAGTTATTGTGGCAATAAAGAGCTCTTAAATTAAAATTTAGTACTTTTAATAACTTTAAATAACTAAGGCCTAATATTTTAAAGAAAAAAATGAACATTTTAAAGAGACAAGACACCCTGAATAATAACGTGATATGCCGCCAGTGGGCACAATGTCTCGTGGGTATGATTGGATGCAGGGGAGCGTCAGTTTATAATGTGGGTGATGGAGCTGTTTTTGGCAGTATGATTTGCCGCTGGTCTGCCAGATGGCCCTTGTCGTGGCGCCACAATATGCCAGCGGGTGGCATCAATTTATAACTTGGCCGACAACCTTTCACAGCAGTATGATACGCCACTTGTTGGCTAGACAGCACCTGTCGTGGCAGTATGATATGCTGCTGGTCATCAGTTTATAATGTGGCCATTGGAGACTTTTCTGGACGGCACCTGTCACGGCTGTACAATACGCCACCAAGTGGCATCATTTTAAAACCTGGCCGACAGAACCTTTTGCGGCAGTACATACGCCATTGGTCAGTTAAACAGCATCCGTTGCAGTATGATACACCACTGGGATGTTTATAATGAAGCCAGTAGAAACCTTTTGTGGCAGTATGAGACGCTGGCAACAATGTCGCAGAGATTCGATGCGCTGCAGGGCGCAGTGAGTTTTTTAACGTGGCTGGACGGCACCTGTTGCGGCAGTATGATACGCTGCCAGACAGTGTCATTCTGGAGTGTAGCTGGTGAAAATCCCTATAGTGCAGACTGGAGGGGCGGCGGATGGGTCCAACAAACCCTGAACTTTCACCTGGGAGCCTGCTGTTTACTTCCTGTATGAATGTAGGCCCAAACATGATGTTTTTATCCAAACCTAACCATGCGCTTTTCTAGCACAAGGAACTAAATGTAAATACGAGGTGTTTTACCAAAGTAAGATTATTCTGAAAAAGACTGTACGCATCAGAAACTGAGCATTTCCTGTGAAAACAGAAGAGCATTTTGAAAAGACTCAAAGCATTAAACAGATTTAAATCCACATGTCGTCCAAGAACATCGACAACAGACAAAAAAGGATACCTTACGTGTCATAACGGCACCAACGGTGATATTTCACAGGTCGGGATGAGAGCGTGTGGTTGGTGAACTGGGTTTTAGTGCTCGCACACCACGTGACACAGAAAGACACAGGAAGTGAAGAGGTGTACCCTTTGAAAAAGGCTGTGTTTTATTGAAATACAGCAGACATCAACAGGTTGTTTTGCTGACCTGGGCAACAGAAACAGAGCTCGAAACCTTTTCAAATCGACGTCAAAACAAATATCGATGGCTATTTTTATCATTAGAAGTCAAAAAAAACTACAAAGACGCTCACAACCTGCCGCCAAAACCGAGAAGATGAAGTCTCATTTTGGACAGAAAGCCGTTAAGCCGAAGCGTCTTCATCACATTGTCGGGGACTAAACGAAGCCGGTGCTCCACTTTGGGTTCGGACTTTCGAAAATGCTGGTATATGAAGTTAAAAATCAAACGCACCTTTGAGTTGTTGGGAGAGGATTTGAAAGCGCTCGGGCCTGTTTCTGCGCCCGGGGCTGGTTGTTTGATAGTAGCAGTAGTAGAAGAAGCAGAACCTCAGTTATGAAGCAGGGCTGGCCTCAACTCCCCGTATATAAAGACATTTAGTGCACCTGGTGTCCCCGAAAAAAAGAAACTGTCCCTGAAACGGTCAAACGTGATTTTTATTTCTGCCGTCTGAGAGAAAACAGCAGAAGAAGAGACAAACATTTCGGTAAAATTCTCCGGGTGAGTAGTTGTAAAAAAGTTAAAAATGTCATCTAAAGGGAAACACGTCGGACTTCAAGCGTCCTGAATATTTTGTTGATTTCTGAGACTTTTCGAAGACGTTGAGCCGTCCAATCAAACCACAAGATACTAAAAGACTTTTTGTTTGTCTGGGATGTTTTTCCGTGATTGTGCGAGCCCTCCGCGCGGATTTAAAAAATAAAGCAGCTTTAGTTTAGTTTGCATGAACCTCGTCGGTACCTACAGCAGGTGGATTTGCATTGATTTGCACTTTTCGGTTGATTCAACCGTTAACAGAGCGATCTAAATATCAGAAAGTCTTTCAGAAGTCATGTCTCGACTGATTCGGGCCTAAAACCTCCTGCAGACTGTCAGATTTTAGCGATCTCAGAAGTTTAGTGCAGCTTCACTGTGCGACACGGATCTAATAAACTTATTTGATGCATGTCGACTGTACGATGACGTCCATCGACGCAAAAATGTCGTCCGCATGCCTGATCCATCTATATACATTATTTTTTATCAATTTTTAGCACATTTTTGTGTCATTTCTTGTGTCTGTTTTTTAATCATTTTTTAAAAAAAATATCAGTTATTTTTTGGGTCATGTCTTATTAAGTAGCTCAGTGCCTGCTTTTTGTTTTTTTTGCAAACAATTTGTTCAGGAATTGAAGGGTTAAAGTTTGACCTAACTTTATATGAAAATGGAGCTCAGACATCGAACAAAAGCACTTTTAAGTTGACTTTCAGTCGTGGTGTTTGGGAGCAAATATCAGACTCACATAAGCCTGTAGTGACGTAACCGTTAAAACGTGACCAACGCGGCGATAAAGCTGCTGATCATGTCGGTGCCGAATCGCCTGCAGAGCGAACGCAGCATCAGATAAATTCTTCAGGCTTCTGAAGCAAATCTGCAATCAAATAAAACTTAAAATCTAACAGCTTTTGCCTTTTTCTTCAGGTGTTTCTTCATTCTTCTGTTTTGTTTCTCATGTGACACGTCTGACATTGAAATCTATGTGCAAAAATGCAATTTCAAAGCTGAAGACAGCTGAAGTTTTACCTGACAACTGAGGATGGATCAGACAAGAAACATCGTCCTCGCACACGTGGCCATCTGTGGCTACAGCCGGGAAACAGTCAAGGACAGTGAGAACGCGTCCCGACAGTCTGCTTCGCCGTGGTTTTACATCGTTTGCACTAAAAAACGGATGGAAGAGCAGAAAACTGTTAAGAACGACCAAAACTGCAGCAGTGTGGAAAGAAAAGGACGTTTTTAGGTTGTAAGTTTCACATTAAGTCGGGATTTCAGAGGACTGATTGAGGGTCAAAACTTCACAAAGAAGAAGTTTACGTCCTAATTTTCTCATTTTAATAAATAAACTTTAAAATCTCACCCTCCAGTTTCTGGATTCTGATCTGGTCAGTGGGAATCGTCTTTTTTTGGGGGGAAACCAGGCGCGTGCAACAGATAAACTTCAGCAAACAGAGCGACTTTAAATGAAACAAAGAAAGAACTCGAGCACACTCGTCGTTCTCCAGATTTCCTCCAAAAACAGAAACTGTAGCGACAGAATTTAAGTTTGTTTCTAAAAGGGTTCATTCATTTTTCTTGCTTTTGCTTTTTGTTTTTAATGGTTCATTTTTCTTTCTGTTTTGTTTTTAGCGTCAGTTTATATCTTCATTATTATTTTTACTACTTTGTCATACTTTTATATTTCTTGTGGTCTTTAGACTACAGTCTGGGAAGTAATACTACCACTGAATATGTACTCGGTAGTGTTGAAGATGGACACGGAAAGATGAAAATCACGATCAGTATGTGAATTGATTGTGAAAATCTCGAGTCTAAAACGTAAAACAACAAACAAAGTGTGAGCAGATCAAACCTCGTCACAAAGCGGCAAAATTCGTCACAACAGTCACAAAAAAACGAACAAAAAAACGCCCTCAGCTAGATGGTATCTGCAATAATGTGAAAAGCCCCAAAATAATTCTGTGTTGCTGTTTTGAGGTGTGACAACGATCAACGATTCATCTTCGAAAATGTTTCTGGTTTAAAACGCTTTTTTTAGACGTATTTTCTCTTGAAAAGAAAAAAACTCTGCAGCTGGTTCACAACTCACCGGCTACTTTTGCCATTTCACGAGCAAACGGCCGACGACGTTTCGGCGAGTATTAAGACCTCTGACAGACGGAGTGTGCTCGACTCTTTCCTCGCCAAACATTCAGACAGTGAACCCACGACGTCGACTTAACTCCGCAAAGCAAATACATTCAATCATTCGTCAGAAAAATACTCAATTAAAACTCTACACTTGCAAAAATAAAAGTCTCTTGGAAGCTTTCTAAGGCTGAGCGTCCACCGGGAGCCCCTCTGCGGCGAACGCTACGAGTTTAAAAAAAGGGAGCCTTTTTTTTGTTTTTTACCAGCAGCCCCCCCGTGGACGGAGGAGAGCCCCCCCCCCCCCGTTGTTTGTGTGTTTGTTTGTTTGTTGAGGCCAGCCCTGGTATGCATTTGTAAATACAGTATTTCAGATATATGTAGTCTTATCATCTTTAAATCTGACCAGGACACTACAGCGGCAGAAGCAATACATAAAGAAGCTCATATTTTGTTTTACTATTATTCTTTTCTGTCGGAATGGAACTAGTTTCGACTAAAAGCCTACCAAGCCAACATGTAGTTATGTATTGAATAAAAGGCTATTTATCTTTTTTTTGTTTGTTTTTGTTTATTACAGGTGTGTATGATGGTGTGCAGGACGACAAAGAGAAAAAGAGAGAGAGAGAGAGAGAGAAAACAATCAACAAAGAAGGGAAGACGGAGGCAAAGAAAGGTGGAAAAGTAAGAGACGAAGTGATAGAGCGAGGAAGAGACGGAGAGAAAAGAGAGAGATTAAAGTATGATTCAGGCAGCATGATTCTGGTTTGTGTGTTTTTACTGTCGTGTGTGTTGTGTGATCGTTACCGTTGAATCCTTCTGCGCTTTGCCACCATTTCATGACAGTTTCTTAACTGCTTTTGTTGTTGTTGTTGTTGTTGTTTTCATGTTTGTTGCTTATCGGTTTTAAACAAAGATCCACGACAGTCACTTGGTCATACAAGCATGTTCGTCGGAACAAGAAGTGCAGATTGGCTTTAAGTTTCTTTTTTTTCTGTGTGTTTCCTTTGCTTTTTCTTCAAAAAAGGGTTCCAGACAGAGTGGCTACAATAATAATAATAATATAATAATAATATA
>NC_056480.1:459556-475028 GCF_008729295.1 Plectropomus leopardus | reverse complement strand
ACACAACACACACACACACATTACACAACGCTTAATCTGCAACACATCCTACACACACTTATACACAAACTACACACACATCAGATTCTGTTACACTTACACACACACACACACACACACACACACAGCATTTGTCTCGATATCCATCTTGCTGTAACGGCGTCTTTCTCTCTCGTTTACACACACGTGAAGCTGGAAAAACACTCCATCGCCAATTCTATTCTTCTTCTCTCTGCACCCCCTCCGCTCCAAAACCAAACCAAACCAAACCAAACCTACTACCCACCCACCCACAAACACACACACACGCACACACACACACATGAACACCAGATGGGTCCTAATCTCCTGTTGCCATAAACAAACACAAACCGTTCGAAGAAGCAGACAGAGAGACCACTGTGTGTCGGTGTAACTTCTTGTCATCTAACATCCTGTTAATTCCTGCAGCAGCGTCAAACTAAACTCCTCTGAGTCACACACACACACACACACACACACACACACACACAAAGACACACACGCACAAACACACATAGGCATTGGCCTCGGACAGAGACGAGCAGAGAACAAGCTAATGCTGCACAGATGTCGGGGTGATCGGAGGCCTTTTACTTTGCTCGCTGTAGTTCTCATTGATGTGTTTTGTATGGAGGCTGTTGTATATATACTGCGTGTATTTGCTCTGTAGTAAATATCAGCTTTCAGTCGGTGCTTTTAACGTCTGTTATACATCGGAGGATCCCCTAAACAAAGTAGTCATGTCAATAAATTTTTATCTATACAGCGGCAAATCACAACAAAGGATATTTAGTGCTTGTAGATGCAGCAGCCTGTAGCACCACAGAAGCTTGCTACTTATTTAGTATATTCTTCTATTTTTCGACACCATGGCTCATGACTTTTCTAATATACAGAAGCACTTATCAACATCGGGAAAAGTTGTGTGGAGTTTGGAATGAATGCAGCAGAATGTGAGAGGATCCCCACCAACCGCATATGCCGAGCGGCCAGTCAGACCAGAGGAGAGAAATGAAACCGAAAGCGCTGGACGAAGAGAGGGAGGAGAGCCGGCATCAGGGCAAGGCTCACCCGACTTGGACTGAGAGCCGCTCCTCTTCCAAGCCCCTTTCTGGCTAATGTCCGGTCACAGAAAAATAAAGTGGATGAGATGCGATTGAGGCTCACTCAGCAAAGGGAAATCAGAGACTGCTCTGTGCACATCTTCACAGAGACTTGGTTAACCCCTAACATCCCAGATCAAGCTGTTGCACTGAATGGTCGGACCTCGTTGGGAGCCATAAGGACACAAGACTCTGATGCCGCCTTTATCGTGACATATATTACATGCATCGGCAGCACTTTCTAAACAATAACAAAGGCATAAGGTCTCAATCATAATCATTCACGTCTCTGTTATTTGACAGCTGATCTCGTCCTCTGCTCGGAGGGTAAGGACCTACAGAGTCAAATTGTTTTCCCAGTTTGTGGACATTTACGACTTCTTTGAATAAGCTGTTATGCTAACAGCTGCTTTTTAAATCTCGCACCAATAAACACATGGTCTAAACATGGCACACGACCTGCCCACGGTGATATCTTTCTGGCTTTATGTTTTACATAGACCTGGTTTCGGGGCTGTTACTATCTCCCATCTCAGAGGACAGACCACTCTGTCTCCCCTTTCCACGATCAAACGTTATACACAGAACGGCGAGGCGACACGGCGTGATATTCCCGCCTCGAACAGGCAGTGTAAATGCGGCGAGTAATTTACAGACAAGCAACAACTGCCCAACTGAGCAACCACAATGCTGGTGGGGAAAAAAGTACTAGTACTAAGTATATATCATGATCATGAATAGTTTTCTGAACTTTTTTTCCTGTTTTTTTTGTATACTTTTTATTTTTTATTTTTCAACAATTTTTCAGGTCAGAATCCTCACAGCCTTGTTGCCAGATGAAAATGTGATTGTACGCAAACCACAACTGCGTTACCATAATTCCCAAAGCTAAAGGCAACTTTTTAAATGCCACTTAGAATTATATGTATGTTTTTTTTTTTGTCTTGTGGCGAAGACAAAGGAAAGACGGAAATGGGAAACACCTGCCGTTTGTTGGTGATTTTGTTGGCGGTTTTTATGTTTTTCATAAAAATGCCAAGTTTCGCCCCATGAGCAAGCACAAAACAAAACTGTTTTTCATAAAAATGCTAACAAAAAGCACACCAGCAAAATGAACATAGAAACCCCCAATTTTAATCATGCATATTTGAGGCATTTCATGAATAAGTTGAATTAAATATACACAGTGTAAAGCTCATTTTAAATGAGTAAAATCAACTGTTTTGCTGCAGCCTTGCAGCATCACAGAAGTACAAAATATCATGGCTGCTAAAATTTCCAAAGTAGATTTTTCAACTTGGGGACCAATGTTACTGTTTTGGGGTTTTTTTTCCGGCTTAACTGGTCCTGATTAAATCTCTCCAAAATTATGTGAAAATAGAAAAAGACTGATTAAATATTTTGTTGATAAATACCAAAAAAAAAAAAAAAAAAAAAAAATTAAACGGAAAAAGGGGAAAATTCCCCAAAAATATTTGGTATGGTCACCTTTAAAAAAAAATACAATGTAAATGCTTTGATAAAGAAAAGGAAACATATATAATTGAGTGAAGCAATTTCAATCTATGAAACATTAAAAAATGATGAAAAATGCAAATTACAGAACAGGTTTCCACAAGCCTAATACAAAGTCCTCAATGTTTTAGTTAAGATATTTAAAGAAGAAAAACAAGAAACACTCAGAAACCTATCAAATTCTCACTTTCAATAAGCTTGAGCCACTAAATACGTCACAGTTTTCTCGGTAAATAACATAAGTAATTACAGTGTTTTCAGTTTGATGTTTATTCGTGAATCGCTGACGGCTGACTCATTGTTTCAGAACCACCTGACTTCCCGGAGAGTTTACTTGCCTCCCTGAAAGATGATAATCTGTCGAGGAAGCGTCTTGCTCCGGGACGCCTCAGCAGCACTCCCCCTGACTGTTGACCAAAACAATATCTGACTTTGTGTCTGTTCGGTCTCTGCTAACCTGCCGGCTCCGCTGGAACCAAAAGGTTAAAGCGAACCCGTCGACCCCGGGAGGAAGTGCTTCAAAGTTTCTGTACATGCAGCGCCGCTCTGCTGTAGCTCTTCACGCCCCCCAGGGACGAATTACTCGGAGAGAATCAAGATGTTGTTACAGAGAGAGCTGGACTCTCAGAGAAGATTAACAAGTGTAATGCTGTGCAGATGCAGGCTCGGTACGACTCCCACTCCCTGCTCGCCGCGCTGCTGCTGCTGCTGCTGCTGCGACGGCGAAGAAATCTGGAATCATCCAGAACTAGTTTATACACGTTCTCTGACGCTGTTGGAAGCATCAGTGTGCAGTGTTTATCACGTCAGGGATTATCTCGAGTTCAGATGCATCAAACGCAGTGACGAGTGCATGAATTGTTCGTCTTTATTTGAGGGAAGCTTTTCTCCCGTCAGACAATTTACTGCTGAAAGCCAACTTTTAAACTCAATAACCTAAACGCTCCTAAAAAAGAAACTGGAGTTTCCCAGATAATTTGACAATAGTCAACAGTCATAATCATCAGCTTCACACTCTGAACTTAAATGATCCCAGACGATTTCTCATGGTTTGGTCCAGGCCTCTCACTTCCAATAAAAGAAAAACTTAATGCTACAGCTGACATGACGTTCAAGACAACTGTTTCAGTGTGACAGAGCCGCCGTGCACAAAGCCAGCTCGCTAAACAAGTCCCCAGTTGCTTGAGTAAAATTTTAGCATTGTGCATATTTGCAAATCAAAGACACATTATATTTGCACGTTTCACGCGTATCATATTATCTTTCCTAAAATGAGATTACAGATTACATGTACACGAGCTGAGCGGAGGAGGAGATGGTGGATGGCGTGACACTAAGACAACATGGCTGCAGACCACTGCTGACCAAAGTGGGTATTTTTACGACAGGTTGGGACATTTATAGTCGTGTTCGTGGTGACAAATCAGGGTACATTTTTACAACGAGTAAGAATTTTTCTTTCTGTGTTTGTAGAGATAAAACTGACTTTTTAATGAGATTTTGGGAGATTTCCAGCCATGTTTGTGACAAAACCAAGTATTTTTAACGACAAGTAGAGACATCTCCAGCTGTGTTTGAGGCTACAAAAGCAGGTATTCTTTGATGAGAGGTCAGTGCGGAACATTTCCAGCCATGCTGGATACTTTTTAACAACAAGTTATGATTTTTCTGTCCATGATTGTTGAGAAAAAAATGGGATTTTTTAACGAGAGGCTGGGACATTTCCATCCACGTTTGTGGAGAAAACACAAGGTGTTTTTTAATGAAATATTGGGATACTTCAGCCATGTCTGGGAAATTACTTTTTCACAACAAGTTAGAATTTTTCTATCCACGTTTCTCGAGACAAAACCATGATTTTTTAACGACATTGTTACAGTATTAAATTGTAAATTGAAATGTTAAGTTTTAACATATCTAACAGAGAAAGTTAAGATATTCCTGGTTTGCAGAGACACATGCCAACATTTATTCTGGCGACTGGGTTAGAAAATGTTATCCCAGTTGGGTGTGGAAGAACTTGACTGACCTCAACTCCATCCAATACGAGGTCAACCTTATCACCTAAAATCAGTGCTGGGTCTTACTGTTATTGGCTCAAATCCTGCAGCCAGATTCAACAGCTGCTGAAAAGACTGAAACCGGTTTCAGGCTGAGATGTCAACAATCACATATGACTGTTACGGTCGGGGGGTCCACATACTTTTATGAGCAATGCTCTCTGAGACTTGAAGCCAATTTTTTTTGTAGAGCTGATTGTGTCCAATTGATGACGGGTTATTTCAATACCTTTGAGAGATGTTAACGAGATCTTTCCGCGATTTTCACTGGACAAAAAAAGCCAAAGTTCTGACATTTTAAAGAAAACAAGCAGGGATAGAAAAGAAAATGGACTTTAGACTTTTGAAATAGGAACTATGTGATCAAATAATAAGCAAACCAATTTATTAGACATTCAGTGCCAGTTTTAGGTATAAGGAGTTTTTGATATTCGGTGCCACAGACATTTAGTTCGATACACATCTACACATCCCTAAGTACAGCCGATTATCCACAACAAGAATAAACATACGTCAAACAGCTAAAGGGACCCAAACATGTGAAGCATGCTGCCAACAGTTGTGTAACAGTGTTCAGGGTGGATTTCTCCTCCAGGCGCACACACAAATACTTGAACCAGGTCCGACCGTCTCTGTTGTTTCGACCCTTGAGGAGGATTTTTGTGGAAAATTCATGCAGCACTAATGCAAAATAGACTCTCAGAAATCAGGCTCACAAAGGGCGAATCAACAAGGATAATATTGTACAGATGGAGCCATGGTCCAAGTCCCACTTCTCCGTGCTCTCTACATTGATATTGTTTCCTGCTCCGGGAGGAAAACCAAGCGAGCAGGAGGGGGGTCGAGTTCAGTGTCGACCCAAACAAGCTCCAATCTTCATATCATTATACAACAGAAAATAATACGCACCAAACTGCTTTGAAAACTGTGTTGAACTGGCATCAGAGGGAGAACAACAGACATAAAAATGGCTACAAGAAAAATCAAGTAAAGCTGCTCTGATACGAGACAGATTTTATGGCTGCACTGCCGTATTTTTTTGTCTCTTTCTCTCTGTTACACCACCTCCGTCATCGGGGAATTGTTTGGAAAATCCTGCAGTACAAATGGATTGTTGAAGCGTTCAGTTTACATCAGAGAGTCTCTCTGCTCCTCCCATCCTTTCTCTCCCATCTCTCCATCCATCCTCAACATCCTCGACCCTTCTCCGCCCTCAATCCCCGTCTCCGCTCTCTCGGCGGGATAGCTCAGGTTTCAGAAAGCCAGATTTAACTGTACTAAAAAAGACCTTCTTTGGACACTACTTGGAGTCAAAACACAGCAACGGACGGGCAGAATTCGGCACAAGCCAACTGTCAACAGATGAGAGAATCAACCGTGCAGGCGTGCTGTGATTACGCATCTTTGTCATGTTGTATCATCACTTCCAAAGCACACAGAAATTAATTATGTTTCACAAAATCGACAGACTTTATGTGCAAAAAATCTGTAAAAAAAATCCAGGTGAGTATTTACAGTTATCTGCATTTTTTGAGCATGACCTAATTTATATCATCGTCCCTGAGGACTGCAGATAGATCCACTTTCCTGGCTGGTTTAGTTGCACTGTACACATACTGCACACATACTGTATGCATACTGTACACATACTGCACACATACTGCACGCATACTGTATGCATACTGTACACATACTGCACACATACTGTACACATACTGCACACATACTGCACGCATACTGTATGCATACTGTACACATACTGCACACATACTGTACACATACTGCACGCATACTGTACACATACTGCACACATACTGTACACATACTGCACGCATACTGCACACATACTGTACACATACTGCACACATACTGCACACATACTGTACACATACTGCACACATACTGCACACATACTGCACATATACTGCACATATACTGCATGTTTTTTGTTGGGTTTTTTTGTTTTTATTGCTTACTAACTGTTTCTTTTACATTGTTATGAAAACAAGTTTCTCATCAAAACCTAAATTTTCTTTTTCTGTTGGGTTGACATTACATTTGAACACATGGTGATGGCTTTTTATTTACCTTTGCCTAATAGTCATTTTACTGAGCCGACCTTGAACACATCACAATGAAACGTTTTGGAACATCTTTTATTTTGGCAAACTAGCTCTTATTCTGCTGATTTCAACTCAGATTTCAACATTGGATTACTATTTTTATCTGATGGGTAGGCTACAAAGTTTGGCTGAGCTTCCCTCTGCTGCTGAGAGTGGATGATGATGAAGACTGAGCCGCAGCAGCAGCTGACGGAGTTGAAGGAGGGTTTTTTTTACCCTGAAGACGGTCAAAGGTTCTGCAGTGAGGTTTAATTTGACGTAGCCTGCAATCGATGTGTGCAGACCATTGATTGGATTTAAATGATGTGACTTGACTCGAGATGTGTCGTTAGGTTATAGGACCCACAGGACTCGATAGCGGTATCGATAAGCTCAAACGTTATTTATTTTCGGGTTTTGAAAAAAGCAGAACCAGGTCCTCAGTGGAGCCAGGTTTCGATTTCCATCCCAAGTGAACACATTGTTCCTGGTGAATGAATCATTTCAAACATGCAGATTGGTGACAAACATGAAGAGTGTTAATATTATTCTCATTTCTCCTGGTTATAGATTCTCTGAGCGTCTGAGCTCCTATCATCTCCGAGTGCTATCTTCTGCAGTTGTTATGAAAGTTGTGAAAGCATAAAAAAGACAGAAAAAGGGAAAAAACGAACACCCGGAAATTAAAGATTTGGGGACATAAAGCCCATCTGTGTCCAGTAAAGCAGACAGGAAGCAGATTGCGCTTCTAACTGTTGTGGATTAATCAAAGTGGACATAAAGAGAAGAAGACTCCAATAACAGTGTGAAAAATAAGATGCCCATATTTAGGAGCCGGTTTTCATTTTCTGCGCAGACATTTAAGACCTCTGCATGTGTTAAAAGTACCTGTAGGAATTGTCTAAGTGCTGCCGCCTCCCTCTGAGAGAGCAGAGACGCTGCAGCTCGATCTGCAGAGTAAATGCAGGTTGGGGAATCCTCCATAATGTTTACCGAGTTTACCGACTTGGCTGACGGCTGTGTTTTCTTATCCTCTAACAGAGAGGGTGATTTGACTGATGCTCGTAACAGATTGCATCACAGCAGGAGACGAACTAAAACGGTTTACGCACCGCGGCTCTCCCTAAACTGTCTAACAGTGGCAGCGCTCCACCTTGTAAATTTGGAATAGTAATTTTAGAAATTTCCCAGCAGTCTATCTCCAATTGGCCTTCACTGGGAGTACTGTTTGATATCAGTGAAGTATCGCAGCGTACCACCTCTGAACAGCAGAAATATGATCTCAGCTCTGTGAAACCAGACACTCTCGCTACAACAAAACACCTGAGCCACATTAAAATCTGTTTTTATTCATAACCCAGTTACCACTCTGCCGTTTCTCCTCCTCAGGCAGGCCCCAGATAACATTTCTGCATATGTTTACTTCACAATGTGCACACTGCTGCGACATGTGACCCACCCGGACATGAACGTGTTACCGTATAAACAAAAATACAAAAAAACAGGGATATATATTTTTTTCTTTCAACTGCAGTATGTAACAGCTACTTTCTCTGCAGGTTACATACATGTTGCCCTGCCATTGCTGGACCACCAAGCTACTTCCACTTTCTCTGCTTGTTATTGGAGTTATGCTGCCTCTACGTGCTCCTCAGAAATATCGTACGTGTTACAAGCACATGAACAGGCGTCCAAAGTCAGAATTTTGAGTGGGAAATTTTGATGCCGCATTGAATGCTTAATTGTGACATTTGCGTGACAGAAATGACAGAAAGCATAGAAACTGTGTCAACAATAGACACATTACACGATTTTTATTTTGTTCCTAGTAGCTATTATGTACTCTTAGTAGCTGTATATTTTGGTATATGCATATATTAGCTGCAGCAAGCAAGCAAACTTTAAACTATAAAGCATGCCATGTGAGGATGCCAACAGTGCTAACAATGTCAGTCAGTTAAGTCAGTCAGTGTTCAGTGTTTGGTCAAAGGTAAGAAAGTTTTTTATTAATTCACATATTAAATATCAATTTTTGATTTTGATATAAATTTCTGACATGTAAAGTGTAATATGGTATTAATGTTAACTGCTGCCAATGTAAAGTGACTTAAATTAAATATAAAAATATCTAAAAATGTAATATATAAGAAATAACACAATGTATAAAAAAAAATATATAAACTGGAAACAGCCATCAACCTCTTGTTTAAATGCTCGTAGCATTAAAATGCAACCCGTGACATACAAAAATGTGACTAAATAGTCACGATCTGGAGCTCTGCAAAAGCCCTGCTTTGTGTGTGTGTCTGTGAGAGGTGGAGAGCCGTTCAGGAGAGTGAGAGAACCAAAACGCCGGTGGCTTATACAAATGACAAGACGATTTATACTAGATGTTTGCCATAAAGTCATTTTATACATCGCATGTGGAACAAGCCGAGATACGTCCAGTATATTCGATACATAACCCACTCTAGCCTTTGGCCACAATCAGGCATATTTACATGCAAATGTTCATCAGTGTGCACTATCCCTATTCTCAAATAAATAGATAAATTCAACATGTTAATACCTGAATCTCTCTCCCCTCTTTTCCTCTAATCTCTCTCATGTCAACTTACTAAAAAAAAGGATCAAATACCACCCAAAATACTTATATGAAACTAGGTCCTTATATGAAACTAAACATGATTTAAGTACAATTAGTTCAAATTTTTAATTCATTATCGCACCTCGATAAAGCACGGACAAAGACAGATTTTTTTTTTTAAAAAGAATGATTCAAAATCACAAGCAAGCTCCATAAACACTACATTTCCCATAATGCAACCCCATGCCATCTTCTGTGAAATCCACCCTGATCAGTACATGTCCATATCTCGCAAACTTTGTCTCCTTCTGTTCCAAATATTGAACAGTCTTTGCAGGATTAGTTTTGCTCTTTCAACACAGAGATTCTGTTATACTGCCATTATTTTGGAAAGCATGATAAAAACTTCATTTACAGAGATGCAGGAAATACCAATCACTTTTTCCCCCCACTACATCGTGTCAGCCCCCCCCGCCAAAACCGAACCTCCGCCCTTGAAGAGTCACAGCCAAACTTCTGTCTCTCATTTCTTCTAAAATTATATGCCAATTTCTACCAACTTCAAACCAGATTTTAGCCACAGGCGCGTGTGATTTCTGACAAATGCATCTGAGAAATCGAATAAAGTTGCTGATCATTAGCAGACGGGCTAAATGCGGGTCATCCGGGGGGCTTTCTTCTGTCGCAATTAGCTTGTTTCCCCGTCTCCGTTTTGAACACAGCAACCGCATTTTCTCCAACTGTAATTGGATTAGTTACCTTTAAAATCTTCATCTCTGCTGTTACTTCAGCTCTTAAAAACATGTAAAATCTGCACCTTTCTAACCCCCCCCCCACCCGCCAAAAAATCTATTTGAGAATGTTTTTTTTTATTTTTTTTTATTTTTGAGGAATATCTCTTGAGTGGCACTTAACAAAATTGAACAAATGCGTTGGTGGGTGGGTGTCTGATTGGGGGGGAGCTGTGAGGTGGATCTACCTTCCAGAATAAAACAGTCTAACACTCATTACTCTGAAAAACACTTGACTTCATCATGGCCTCAATTATGTGCTGCTGGATAAACTCCTGTGTTACTGGGCTGCTTTCGCCGAACGGGAGGAGGGGGGGGGGGGGGGGGGGTGCAGCGATAAAAATCCAAAAACTGTGTCTGGGAGAGGAGCTTACATCCTGACCTCCTTATCTTTCATGGACGGGGCTCGTGCGCGTCTTTGGGCCGGAGAGACGCCCACAAGGAGCCACTTTAAACCTTCCAAAACCTCAAGTTGATTAAAGTTTGAGTCTTAAATTTTAAAGTTTCATTTTAAGTTGTTGATGAGAACCTTCATGAAACCTCTACAAAGAACTTTTGAGTAATTTATGAATAAGAAACAGTGTTAAAGCTTTCTCCGACTCTGAACTTTTTCTGTTGATTAGAAGACACTTTTGGAGCTAAAAGTGTGTATTTATCCCTCCAGAAGAGGGTGAACTGTGAGGAATTATTAACCTGATATTATCGGCTCAACAAAAAGACCAGCGGTTGTTAAAATTCAAAGAGAGATTTGGCAAAACTTTTGAAACTCATTTGCCTGGATTATTTCTTATTTCTGCAAACATCACTGCTTACTTAGGCCTAATAAATATTACATGGTGCTTAAATAACGAAAAGTCAGGACATTTAGGGAGGACAGGGACCTACAGGAAAAACAAAGTTTGAGTTCTGTAAAAAATCAAAGTCATTTTTTCAGGTCCTGAGCATGACCGCATTAGGTCGCCAAGGCTCTATTGAAACTGCAGGAATTATTAGTATTTATGCAAACTAAGTGCCTTTTTGAGCGCTTCCTTATTCTTTGTTCTCGTCACATGATCGCAGCCATCCAAAACACCAGTTATGCACAAATTACTGACTGATGATTAGCGAGGTACATATGAATTTTGGTGCGTTACTTTTTGTAGGAAATGTACAAACCATGCATGAGAATAGCCTGCTATAGTTCCGCAATAAAAATTAATTTAAATCAGAAATAATTTGATAACTTTAGTTTTAAGGCACAGACCATAAACCTTCAGAGAAGAAGATTTGGCAAAACTTTTAAAACTCATTTGTCTGGATTATTTCTTAGTTCTGCAAACATCACTGCTTACTTAGGCCTAATAAATATCACAGGGTGGATAAAAACACGTAAAGTCAGGACATTTAGGGAGGACAGGGACCTACTAGACCGATTAGAGCAGTTTTTTGCGAAGGCACTTTTGAAACTAAAGCAACTACCAGTGATGCACAATAATGACTATTTCAACCGATACCAATAAACCCATAATTTCCAGCTTCTCGTGCCAATAAGATACCGATAACCGATAACTTCTTTTTGTGTGTTTTTCATTACCTGAGGGAATGAAGAACAGAGCTGGAAACTCACTACACCTGAACTCAAACCGCGTCCAGCGTGTCCTCTCATCAAGTCCACTCATCATGTCCACTCATCATGTCCTCTCATCATGTCCTCTCATCATGTCCCCGTCACACACACGGACCAGAAGGAGGGAGGGGGGAGACGGCAGATAAGAGCGAGCAGACATTCAGAGACACCGGCGGAGACACCAAACCTAGTGCAGAAGCTAAATTTGCACGCACATGTTGCAGCGATTTTTGAGTTCATCTTTAAAAAAACTAGCATTTAGGCACATGTGTAATTTATGACTTCGTGATCAGATTTGCAAGATGAAAGTAGTTCAAATCTGGAAGTCAGAATACTCACACTAGAGCTAGGCGTTAAATAATTTTATCAATTAAAGCATATTTGTGGTTTTTTACAATGATTTTTAAAATGAAAATCTAGATTTTCTCTTTCTTTCTCCACCGCTCTCTTTGGTTTTGCAGCATCATGTCTGGAACAAACAGTCTGCTGCAAAGTTTGTTTAAAGGTTGCAACAAAAGGCAGCAGCATGTTAAACAGAGACGTGCAGCCGAGTCTCAATCCAAGACGCACAAGAAGGCGTCAGCCCACTAACAGCCGGTGAAAAGCAAACCGACATTAGTGGAATCATTTTCCCGCTGTGTCCCGTATGACAGGAAAGCGTCCCGCCGCAGAGCTGCTCCTGATGCAGTCACGCTGCATATCGCTTAAGACACGGTGCCCATACAGTATATACAGACGAAAAGCCTGCAGGTTTATCTGCATGTTGAAAAATATCCACCCTCAGGTACGTGCTACCTGCAACCTCGTCTGTACAACTGAACTCATGAAAAGATTACAGACAGCTGAAGGGGACGCCGTTTTGACTCCACCACAACAGACCGATGGTCCAGTCATTTCAGCACAACCACTAACATTATCTCTTAAAATAATGAATCAATCATTTTCAATACTCGACTGTTTTAACTATAAAACTGCGCAACTGCAAAACTGACTTGAAGCTGTCTACATTTTTCAGTTTGCCTTTGTTAATTTTTATTCATAAAATCAAAGCAACATTTCTTTTGAGTAATTTCTTTGTCATTTGTAGTTAAAAGGGAAAAGAAATTATAAAAATTGCAAACTGAGTTTGGTGTGAAAAAACCTGAGATTCACACCACAGAAAAAATAAAATTTAACCAGAGATTTTGGTCAGTAAGTTAAAATTTTCTCTCATTACTCTCTAACAAGCTGAAAACTGTAACACACTTCCAATTTAAAGCTGCTCACACACTTTTCTTCCTGTTCGGTCTTCATCAGTTTCATTTATGTTTCCCTGCTCGTTGTATTGGACGTGATTTCTGAGATATTTGTATGAAACCATATGCACACCTGACAGTGTTAACGTGGAGGTAACACCTGTAAAGTTAACACTGTGGAGGAGTTCACGTCTAACAGGGCACACTCGTGTCGAGGAGTGTTAAGTCTCCACCGCGGAGAGAGAATAATTACTCCAACGCGGTGTCAAAACACCAACTTTAGAAGGAGTTAAATTAACACTCTGCGCCACGGACTGATATACACTTAATGTGTCGAAATTCACTCACACTTGCTGAAATTGCTGTGAACATTTCTAGAAATTCAGGATCTGGACAGATTTTGCGGATGACACATTTCTCAACACACAACACCCACAACCACACAACATTTCACAGCAGAGGGGAGAGAATTACAAAAAAAAGAAAAAAAGACAACCTAAAAGTTAAAAAACTGAAGACCTCTGAGGAATCACACACACACACACACACACACACACACACACACACACACACACACACACACACACAACCGTCAAACAAAACAAGTGAATCACCAAGTAAAATGTCTCCTGCTACAACCAGCCACCGCAGCGGCTCCGGCGCAGGTGTGTTGGTGGGGAACACAAAGACACATTAAAAAAAAAAGAGAAAAAGCGAAGAGTGCTGCGGTGGTTGAAGTTCAGCAGCAGCTTCGGTTTAATACTACAGCTCAGCGAGAGAGGCGAGCAGCAATCTGCCCGGCCACGCTGGCTGCCCACACACACACCTCCTCCACAGGTGTGTGTGTGTGTGTGTGTGGATTTTTAGGGTGAGTCACTCTCTCCCACGTAGTCGATACCTCCACCAGCGGTTGTGGAGATCCCATCAGCCCTCACACTGTACCCGCACCGCTCCTCACACTCCCACCGCTGGTTCAGATCCCCGCTCGCTTCCTGCCTCAGCGCCGCTGCCGCCACCGCCGCCGTGCACATTTAAGACTACAGCAGCAGCAGCAGCATTTGGAGGTAACAGATGGCGATTTTATCAACAACAGTATGATCAGAGAGTGACACAACATTAGGGCGTCGCACTCATCGTGCAGTCTTTGTTTGTTCCACAATTAATTATGAGACATACCAGCAAGACTCAAACATTAAGATGTGCCGCAGCTGAAATGTTAAATATTTTGATTCATCGCATAATGAAGACAAATAATCTTTTTCACACACAGTAAAATCTGACAGGTTGATATTACTCAAAATGCTCTTGGAGAGCAGATGCCTTGAAAACAAAGTAAATCTGCACTTAAAAAAGAGAGAACTAACTTAAAATAATTACTTTTTCAAATGATCCAGTTTGATTAAAACACCGTTTGTAAACTGAGTAGAGACAACTTAAAAAAATTATGTTTACTATTGAAGTAATGATTTTAAGTTGGTTAAAAATTCTAGTCTTAATTTATTTTTATTTCTATCTTATTAAGTTCACCTACATAAAATTCAAGTGTATTTTCTTAATTTTGTTAAGTTTTTGCAACTTCAAAATGACAAGTAATATTACCTTGTTCTTTCTAAGTCTTAACTTCAGTAAACCAAGTTAATCTGACTTAATTTGATCATCACAATTTTGTCAATGTTGATCTGCAAGTTCTGTTTTATTACCATGTTTAAGAAAATACAAATATGACTGACTAGTTTGCAACCAGCAGAATACAGATAGCACTGTAAACCTTATTTACTGAAGTTGCTAAACCTTAGATTGATTCAATTAAATTTGTAATTTTTAAGTTGCAAAAATGTAACAATATTAAGTAAATATAGCTAAATTTTAAGAAAGGGTAAAAGTGAGATATAAAATAAACATAAATTAAAGCCTCTGGGAACCCAAATCACCCAAAACTTTCCTAATATGTAATTTATATGCATAATAAAAAGCATATATAATGATCAGTTATTACCCTTAATCCAACGCTGAATGGGGTAACCGTGAAATGAACTTAACTGTTCGTTTATTCATGGAGGAACTGAATGGTCCGTGGCTTCGAACTACAGCTCTCTCATTTTGCAGAGCGTCAGGCTGGTAGATAGAGCTGTACCACCTCCACTCTGCTTTGCTCCATGGCTGTCGTCGTGGAGACGAGTGGCGGTTGGCATAGGTAGGATCCAAAGAGATGTCAATCAAAACGTGATCTAAAACGGCTACGCTAGGCTAGTTTCCATTAACCCTCAAGTTGCGCAAACTGAAATTGCATAAAATACCCCATATATCAAAAGAAAGTTTTTACGCTCGCATGAGGTGGTATTCCAGGCGATTCGAAAATATGTCGCAAAACTGCAATGGAAACACTATTTTAGTCTTTTCTAGGTCACATGATGCTGTGTCTATGTGCTTGTCAGCAGGAACTGGCTCCCTC
>NC_056480.1:397500-434973 GCF_008729295.1 Plectropomus leopardus | reverse complement strand
TATCACAGCCAGAAACTGTAAAAACCTAAAGCATCATATTTTGAATGTAATGCCCTTTTTTAATGAACTGAGGGCAACACTATGAAGCTCCTCCAGTAAGTTTGCACCATTAAGAAAAAAACATAAACACTCCTGATTTGTTTCTTAATTATTTGGCAATTTTTTATTCTTAGAAAAATGGTGATTTTTGAAGAAAATATTTGAGTGATTTTTATTTTTTATTTTTTTTTGAAGAAAACATTTTGCTTTTTTTTAAGTTTCTTAAAAGGATTTTTTGGTGATTTGGGGAGAAAAGCTGACCTCTTTTCTTCAGTCCCTTTTTATTTTTATACGAACAACTGAGTGCATCACTATGAAGCTGCTCCAGAGAATTTGCACAATTCAGAAAAACTATAAACACTTCTGATTTTCCAACATGTGTGAACAACACATCCTAAATTCTGATCGAACATAACTCGACCTTCACGGTCTGCAGCCGCGCAGCACAAAACCGCTTAAACTAAAGGCTAAAATCTGCAGAATGACCTGCCCCTGTCATATTTACCATGTTCAGCACCTTCATATGGCATGTTAGCACGCTGTTTCAGTGATATTTCTCACAACACTCACATTGTTACATGTGTACAAAATGTGACACTCCTCTCCCACATGGTTTTTATTACAGAGGTTAAAGACCATCTGATTCCTCTCCAAGCCTTTATATCCTCCACAATACTGCAGGGATTCTGTTGCTGAGAAACAGGTTACAAATAACCTGTCTGCAATTTCTGTTTTCATGCAATAAATAAATTGGAATTTAAACACGATTTAAGAGAGCCCAGCCCTGAACTGACGGATTATCCCTCACTAACTCTGCCAAACATGAGAGGAAATGAAGAAAATGAAACTAAGTGATGACAATGTTGGCGCTGTCAGGACACTTTTAACCTTCGACCTCCTCTGCTCGCCGTCACTTCTGCCTCTGCTGAGTTTTTTCTGCTGCTCGAGTTTCCGCATTGTGGCATTAAAAAGCAGCAGCAGCGTCCCAGATGACACAGCCGACTGACCCGACTTCTCTTTATCATTCTCCCCTGTAGGATGAAGTGGAGTCTAATAATAGCCGTGTAGAAACTTGGCCTATAGCCGCACACGTTCGGCCTGGTTTCAGTGCCGCACTGCACACAGGAGAGGAAACACCAAACGTCCTGCCTCTTATACTTCAACGCTGCTTCGTTCACAGCGTTCACACACATTTTTACCAACAACTTTCCACGACTTTGATGCAAATTTTAAAGCCACACGTTATCTGAAATTACCATCAATACTCCTTAATCAAGGATAACTTAGGGACTGTTCAGTACTTATGAGAGGGGAGGGGCTGAAGCAAAAAGGGAGGACTTACGTTTTTTATGGCTTAGAGGAGGGAAATACAACTTTAAATTGTATTGTGTATTTATTTTAGTAAAAGAGAATGTAGCCTCTTAACCCCCACGGCATGATTTCTTTAAAAATCACCAAAACTTTAAAATAAATAAATAAAAAATTTAGAGTTACAAAAAATCCTTGAAAAAAAAAGCTTTAAAGAAAAAAAATCACCAACATTTAAAAAAAAACACCAAAAAGTTTCAAAGAAAAAACATTTGCCTTTTTTTTTTAAATTAAAAAAAATCACAAGAAAAAGGTTACCAAAACGTTTTAGAAAACTGTTTTAAAAAACAGAATTTTTACAGAAAAACGATGCCAAATTTTAAAAAGAAATAAAAAATTGGCAATCAAAACATCACTCCCAAACCCCCTGTGTTCTTTTAAAATCACCAGTAAAATAAATATAAATCCATTTTAAGTTGGATGCCCCGCCCCTCAGATAAATTTAAGAACATAAGTCCCTCCCTGCTGACATCACGTGTTATTGCTGTGAAAGTCTGTGAAAGAAATTTCCAAAAACTTTCAGGGAATGTTTAGTTTTTATAAACTTTTACAGGACTAGAAATAGCTATTTGTGAATTCCATGACTTTTTCCAGGTTTTTCCATGACCGTGTGAACGCCGTGTGTATGACAGCGATGACGCAGTGACACTAATGTGTGTGTGACAGCTTCAACTCGGCCGCACAGAGCAGCTAATGCTGAACAACGTCCTGAGCTGCAGAATAATTATCCCACAGTGTTGTTGGTGAAACCAGGCAGGACTCAAGACGGTGCTGTCGGTAAGGATCAGAGTGACACACACACACACACACACACACACACACACACACACACACATAGTTTAACAGCATGAGAGCGCTCTGATAGGCCAGGAAGCAGCAGGGAGCTAAGATGGAAAAGCAGCCAATTGGGACGGAGAATCTGTGGTCAGCCTACAGCGGTCAGCCAATCAAAGCGCGGTTCTGGCTCCCAGGAGGCGGGGCGTTCGAGTTCTGCCTTCCTTGTTTTGTGTTTTTGGCTCGAACTGGGAGCCGCATTCCTGCCGTTCTCCCTGCTCCATTCCTGGGCTGGTGGCTGGGTTCAATAGGTGAAGCAGGGAACTGTGGGAAACTAAGGAGGAGGAGCGGAGGGAGGAGGTGGAGGAGGAGGTGAGGAGGGAGGAGGGCAGCGGTGGCACGAACATGCATGTTTGAAAACCTCAGGGAAAGGTAGCCGGGCACAAATTAATGCCAGGGAGGAAAAACACAAGGCAGAGTCACTTCCTGTAAGAATACGCTCCAGTTCCTCCCATCGAACACCAGCATTCAAATCGATGTTTACAAAACTTTTCAAGGACGTTTTCAAGATGTTTCAATGATTTTCAATGACAGTGAAAAATCTCACTTCTTGACAACAAGAGGCTCCGCACACAGCAGAGGCGTCCTCATACGTCTGCTTTAAAGACGCCTACTTCATCAGCCAAACCTTTTCTGACATTTCACAAACTTTCACTACGTTTTCAAGGACCAAAGCAGCACTTTGGCTTCATCAGAGCTGCGGGACGACAGAAAAAATCAAACTCAATCAAACCTGAGACCGGCTGGAGAGGAGCAAAATCTCCGAAATCTCAACACCGCACGGCAACAAAGTGACGGGCGGATCCGATGTTTGTCCGAGCCGATGCCGCCACAAATCGATTTTCTAGCGTTATCGCAACATTAATATTGTGCGATTTTTCTCTGCACAGCAGAGCGAACTGTTGTCGGGTTCAAACACATTTTTATGAACCACATTTTCAAAACTTTTCAAGACTTTTCGAAGGACTTTTTTTATGAAGATGAAAATTAGTTTTTGAGTTAATTTGCCTGACGTGAAATTGCACATCCTTTGATGCGACTATTGCGCGACACAATGTCGCTGCTGAATCGATATAAAGAGCGGCCCGAAGTCGATGCATATTTAGGCTTCATTATGCAAACAGAAAAAACTTTTGCCATCGTGTTACAATATGTGGAGGGTTAACTTTGGGAGGTTATACTGTGAAAATTAACTGCATTAGTCGAAAACTTTCAGTGATTTTTTACTAATTTCATGACTTTTTCCAGGCCTGGAAAAAGTGATTGTGAAATTCCATGATTTTCTAGGTTTTCCATGATGATGGGAACGCTGCCTGATGATGACTCATACACTACGTCACTACGAACAAACATCAAATGTAAAAAAAAAAAATAAATAAAATGATAAAATATAATAAGAGTTAGAATAATAACAAAACAAAACAAAACAAAACCAAACAGAAGGTGTCGATCTTTTTCAGCATACATGAAGCAGCTCCTAAGGTGACTTTATTAAGGTCAGAGGTCAAAGGTCGTGGTGAACGTGGAGAGGAAGAGAGAAGAAGAGACAGGAAACTGTAAACAGAAGAGCGTTTTTTATTTTTGCTGCAGGACGAGCAGAGGAGAGGAGGAAGAAACTGGAGAAGGGAGGATGATTGAAGAGGAAGAAGACGAGGACGTGAGGTACTTCTTGAACAGATGAGTTTCCAGCCTCCGACACTCAGAGGGAGAGCGACTGCGCTGCTCTGACTCCGAGTGGGAAGGTCATTTCAGGTCTGAGGGGACGGGAGGAGGAGGAGGAGGAGGGGGAGGTTTTTTTTTTTTTTTTTTTTTTTTTTTCTGACCTTAGAAAACTCAGCTTAGGGGGGCCTTACACATGAAGGCTCGGTCAGAGCGGATCTCTGCGTTTTATCTCTGTTTTAAAGACTCATCTGCTCATTTTACCTTAAAAACATATATTGTGGTTAAAAAATGGACGACAGATTTAAAAACTGTGCGACCAGTTTGTCGAGAGAGCACTGACCAGTTAATTTTAACCCCGTTAACCGTACGAATCCTGAGCAAACTGGCCCCATTTCTTTCAAAAACAATTTAAAAGAAATGAATGGAAATTAGCAAGTAATTAATAAAAAAAAAGTCAAAGGAAAACTACCTAAAAAATTTTTTAAAATTAAAAAAGGTCAGAGAAAAAAAATCCAAAATTAAACAAGGAAATGACTAGATAAAAGTTCTTAAAAATTATAATAATTCTGTAACATCATTTTAAATATGCAGTTACAATAACTGTATAGTTTTTCTGTACCTTTTTCTTTTTTTGCCCCATTTTCTCTAGCCGTTTTTTTTTTTTAATTTACAATTTTTTTTGATTGCCCCTTTCCAATAATTTTGGAAGAAATGTTTGTTATTGTTATTATCAGAATAATGTTTGTATTATTAATTTTACTATTGTTATTATTATTATTATTATTTCTTTTATTTTCATTTATTTTATTTTATTTCTTCCTTTTGAATGATTTGCCCTTGAATATACTTCCTGTTTTCTCTTTTTATATCCACGTCATTTTATTTGTCCTGGTAACATTTTTATCTTGAGAAACAAAGCATATTTTTTTAAGTTAAAAAAAGAAAGAAAAAAGAAAAGAAATTTAAAAGAATCAGGAATCTGTCGAGCTGAGACCATAAATTCCTCTTTTATAACTTCCACCAAACATCAGTTCAAACTGGTGAAACTAAAGCGCAGCATTAAAGTTTGGCTGCAGCTGAACTCAGTAATTTGGATGAGCAGGAAGTGAAGTCGCCACCAGCCAAACCGGTTCACTTTGGCAACATCTGGTGATTCTGCCAATTTGGCAAGACACCAGCGCCTCTGAGGTGCGTATGATGAAAAGAGATTTACATCATATTAACTTGGCGAGCGAAAGAGCAAGGAGTGGCTGCTGAATTTGGAAACCCATCTGCTGCTGCGACTGGTGCAGAAAAGTTCATTTCCTGTCGTGGTGATGAGTCAGGCGCAGAAATGGCAGGATGGCGCAAGCTCTGTGCCGCCGACGCCTAAATATAGTCCCCGTGGTTTTTACGCCTTGTCTACACTTCACCAAAACGTGGAATTTTCTACCACATTAAAAGTTGAGACGGAAACTAACGAGGCAGAGTTTGGCTCAGTTTTTACCTCCCTGTGTCTCTGTGTACTGTCTGACAGCAGCTCACACGCCACACACGGGACACGAACAAAAGGTAGAAAATGCCATTGTGTTTGTGTTGGACTCGCTTTTTTTTTTTCCAAGGTTGCACGAAGCTTCCTCTCCCATCTTTCCTGTAACCTTTCCACTGTATAAACGCTGTCTAATGAAGCAGAGATGCTGTGAAAATATAAACAGAAGCAGCAAACGGGGTTAAAAATACCACTTTCTTTTAGAACTTTTCCTCTTTCATTTCCACTGTGTACAGCTGTGATACTCAACTCACGGCCCACGGGCCAAATCTGGACACGGACAGGGTGTCGAGTGGACCCCCAACTGTTTTCTAAATCACAAAAAAATAAAAAATAAAGCGATTCACACTGAGAATTGCTTTTGTACTTTAAGCATACAGAAGGTGCCAGAGTGCACAAAAAGCATCAAAATAGAGCTGGTTTATCCAAAAAAGTGTCACTGAAGGATCCCCCGCACCCCCGACAGAGGTCCTAGCTAAGACCCCAATGTCCTAAATCCTAGAAACGTCCTAAAATCCTATGTCTTACAATCCTAGGAACATGCTATAACCCAAGAAATGTCTTAAATCTGAGAAATAACCTAAAATCCTACATACATCCTGGAATCCCAGACATGTCCTCAAATCCTAGAAATGTCTGCAAATCCTAGAAAATGTCCTCAAATCTGACAAATGCCCTAAAACCCTAAAAATGTCCTGAAATTTTAGACATGTCCTCAAATCCTAGAACAGTCCTAAAATCCTATTAATATCCTCCAATCCTAGACATGTCCTCAAATACTTGAAACATTGTAAAATCCTAAATGTCCTCAAATGTCCTTATTTCCTAGAAACTTCCTCAAATATGAGACATGTCACAAAATTCTAGAAATGTCTTAAATGTCCTTAAATCCTAGTAATGCTCTAAAATTGAAGAAAATCCGCAAATCCAAGAAATGTCCTAATATTTGAGATACGCCCTGAAATTCCACAAACATGTCTGGGGCTGCTGTGATTGGCCCTTGGCCTCTTGATATTTTGCAAAAGTGGCCCCCAACCAAGAAAAAGGAAAAGTTGAGTCTCCCTGATGTATGGTATGAATTTAAGCAAAACAACAAGCTTGCTCTTATTTTGAAGAGTATTCACTTCCTTTGACTGACATAACCGGCAGCGTCCTGCTCGGAAATGATCTGAAGTCTTTATCCAGACGCTGGAGCACGATCTCGGTGTGAAATATTAATGTGGACGTTGGGTAGTAAACAGCAGGAGTCTGGACGGTCCACACACACCCAGAGTCTGTCTGTTCACATCTGTGTGACGGCGGCGCCGCAGACGGAGAAGGAGGTCACTATGACAAATACCTGCAGTACACTGACCTGCATACAGTCCCGCTCTGCAGGGTGGAAACTGGGAAAAGGAAAATACTCTGCCCTGCTGGCTTCAAACACACGGGCCGCGCTCAGACAAAGACTGCTGTCCGTGTAACAATCCCTTTATATTCGCACAAAAACGCCGTGTTTTTCATCAAAAATAAATGGAGGTGAAATGCAGCAGGTTGTTTAACAAAACGTCCACAGTCCTCAGACACTAAAGACTAAAAGCTCCATCTGTGAGAACTATTATTCTAAGTATTTTTGGATAAGTGGCAGGTTTTGTTGACCGATCTGTCACATTTCACTTCTCTTTGTTGGGTTTATTGTGCATTTGTGAAAAGTGACATTACTGTAAAAAAAATCAAACTATGTGAATTTATTTTTGGCCTGCTGCTGTAGTTAGTAATTCATTACCAGTAAAAGGCTGCCAAACACCAACGTTTGATCGCGCCCCTCTGTGTTTGATATCGACCCAAAAGGCCCTTTTACATCTCTATAAGACGTACTATCGTCATCAAACTCCCGTACTGACGTCACTCCCCTGATAGCACGTTCTTACTCCCAACCTGCCGAACATCGCCACTTTGTCCTTGATCTCTGCGTCAGACACTGATGCAAAGAGGCACCTTTTGCCAGCGGTATGATACACACTAAGTGTCGCCGATTGTTGAGGCAGCAGGAAACAACCCAACTTTCAGCGGACGTCAGCGCCAGACACCAACGCACAAAATCACCCCTACTGGTGGATCAAAACACACCTCGTTTGTAAAACTATTGTAGCATAAGGGCGAGAAAGTCCATGCAGGGCAGGCGGGAGTGAGGCTGCATAATATGTAAGCAGACAGTTAAACAGATACCGCGGCATCTTTAACCACGAGGAGTCACTCACTGTGAGCAACAAACTCTCCACTTCAGATATCACTAAGGTTTGTTAATCGCAGCAGTGCTCCAGGGTCATAAAATGTGACTAAATAGTCACAGTGTGAGGCTCTGCAAAAGCCCTGCTTTGTGTGTGTGTCTGTGAGAGGTGGAAAGTCATAGAGGAGAGCGAGAGAACCAAAACGCCGGTGGCTTATCAAAACAAGATCGCAGTTTATGCTCTATGTACGCAATAGTCATTTTATAAATTGCATGTGTAACAATCCACGATACCTCGAGTATATTCGATGTATCGCCCACACCTACATGGTTATAAACCTTGTTTTGGCTTTAAAATCTACTTTTGGTGCCACAATCTCAGCTCGAGGAGCTGTCACTGTCAGAAAATAAGCACTTTTTGTGCCTCTGTCACTACTGGAAACACAGTGATGACTCACTAAAAAACTGTTGTTGTCGGTGTTGATCACTGGTCTTAGCAGGCGTCTCGCTCAGGTGTCACACCATCCACCATCCCTCCACCGCTGATGCCAAAGTCAGCTCACAACTACGTCACTGCAGAAACACACAAATGTCACCTATCAGTTGTTTGCAGAAACGTATAACACCAATGTTTTCCTCTGGCTGCATCAGCGAGGGCTCTCTGAGTTTTAGGCGAGGCATGACGCCTCAGATTTACAGGAAAGCCTTTAATCAGTATTGCCAGACCTCTGAATCACCACACACACCTCCATTGTTTTTCTTTAGTCTGGCTGTAGAAACAGTTAAGCAATCAGAGTTTTGTGGGTGCGATTAAGAGTGGGAATGTCATCCTCTATCTGCAACAGAGGCAGAAAATTAATGACAGAAAAATGGCCACAAAGAGTCAATAAGTATGGATGAGTTTTCCTCAGCTGAACAGAAAAAACAACTCCTGAACCGACACATTTCTTCACATTTCAGAATAATAAACACCAGGCAGCAACTACAACAAATACATTACTGCTGATTGTTTTAGTGCAGGAAAACATGAACACAATGTCTGAGTGAATAATGTGTGGAAACAAAATGACAATTCTGTGCGGTTCTCAGGCTATATCATAAATAATTCAACTGCCTCTTCCCACATAAAAACCTGTAAAACTTCCAAAATACTTCCGTCTAAATCTTTTTTGAAATTGCACGCTGTTTCAGTGGTCATGATATCCACTCAGAGGAGGAGCTGTGATGAAGCAGCAATAATGAAATCTGCATGAAATACCCCTGAATTTGAGCGTTTCGTGCGATGACTGGTCCCAGTTTTTTGGCCCAGCTCCTCCAGCTGTAACTGAAAGAGCGATGAGGGCAGACATTACTCACGCGGTCCCCTCACTCCCAACAAAACGCCGCTGCCACCGAGGCCACCATCACGGCGAACATGCTGAATGTGATACTCCCCGACGGACGCTTATTCATCTCTAATGAAAGAATCTGCTTCAGACGTTACTCTGCTCCACAAACTGTCCCCGTCTACCTTTTGTTCATTCTTTTTTTTTTGGAGAGGAAGTTGCCGTGAAGATTTAAATGATAATCAGCAGAGATCGACGTTTGGGATGAAAAACGATGCTGCAGTTTTACAATCGATCACCTGAAGCGATCAGTTTCATCCAAGCGCATCAGAGACTCTGCGGCTCTGTCTATCATCAGTGTGAATGTGCTGTGGTCAGAGAGACGCTGGTTTGAATCCCGGAGCCAAATTCATAGATATGAACAAGATTCAGTCACTGAAGCGAAATGTCTGCTTTGTTCTGTACGTGTGAAGAATTATGTAAAAAAACGGATGTAAACAAGTTGTTTTGTGCATGAAGGAAACAAATTAAACTCTGTGTTTGTGTAACGAATCACAAATTAAGGACAGAACCAAACCCGGTCTGCTGTGGAGTTGGGCGATAAATCAAATATACTCGATGTATCGCGGCTTGTTCCAGGTGTGAGTTATAAAATGACTTTGTCGCGAACATCGAGTATAAATTTTCTCGTTTTTTTCGCCACCAGCAGGAGAAATGCTTCGCGCTTCGTTTTTCCCACATTCTCATAATTTTGTGTAAAAAAAACAAAAACAAAACATTTTTGTAAAACTTTTCCTCAAAGACTTCACAGCTGTTAATAAATCTCGTAATGTCTGGAGAAGTTTTGGGGTTCTCGTCGTTGCGACGCTCTGAACCACAGCTTCCTTCCTTCGATGTTTTACCTGAATAAGACTCCAGCTACATCCTGATTCTTAGAAATGCTGCTTAAATAGAAACCTCGCTCTGGTTTGAAACAGAGCCTTTTAGTGTCTCAGAGCTCCACTGCCAAGAAACTATTTCCTATTTACACTGAGTGTGTGAGTGTGTGAGTGTGTGTGTGTGTGTGTGTGTGTGTGTGTGTGTGTGTGTGTGTGTGTGGGAGAGAGAGATGAAGACTGAGAGCACCAGATTCCTGCGAATCCTAAATTTGGAGAGCGGCAGGATGGCAGGATGATGCTAATTCAATCAGCTCAAAATGAAAATAGAAACTATGATTCTTTTCCCAAATAACAAAAGTTTATTCTCATTTATATGTTAAACAGTCAGATGGGACGACGAGCGTGTGACCAGAAGTTACATTCAAATGAAAATGTGCTTCTGCGCCGCAGTGACTTTATCGTATACGTGGTTTTATTTTATGGTTTCTTCATGTTTTTTTAAAAAAGATAAAAATCATCTGGTGCAGGTCTGAGGAAACATCTGTTCACCTGTTTCACGCTGCGTCACACAAAGAACAGCTGCTCCTGATGTTTGGGGTCACGGTGCATCGTATTATTTCATCAGTTTAGTGACTACATGTAATTGTAATGGTATTGCAGCGTGTGGACGTTTGTGCCAAATCTGAGAAACCTCAACGTCAAGGCCTTCTGCAGATTCTGTGTTCACAAGAATGAGACAGTTAGGTCACAGTGACCTTGACCTTTGACCTATGACCGCCAAAATCTGATCGCTTCATCCTTGAGTTCAATGTGAATGTTTTTGCTAAATTTGGAGTAATTCAGTCATGGTGTTCTTGAGAAATAATGTTCACAAGCACGAGACAGATGAGGTCACAACGACCTTTGACCACCGGATACTAATCAGTTCATCTTTAAGTCCAGGTGGATGTTTGAGCCAAATTTAAGGACAATCCCTCAAGGCCATATTCAGACATTACGTTAAAGAGTTTGTGACAGATACAAGTGACCTTGACCTTTGACCACCAAATTCTAATCAGTTCATCACGGAGTCCAAGTGAACTTTTGTACCAAATTGGGAGAAAATCCCTCAAAGTGTTCTTGAGATATAAAGTTCACAAGAATGAGACAGGCGAGGTCACGTTGACCTTGACCTCCGACAAAAAAAAATCTAAATTAATGTTTGTGCCAAATTTGAGGAAACTCCCTCAAGGCCTTCTTCAGGAGATTGGGAGATTGAAACAGACGCAAGGTCACAGTGACCTTGACCTTTGACCACCAAATTATCCTCATATCATTGTAAAGACTAAAGGGACGTTTGTGCCAAATTCAATCCAAAAAAAATCCCTCAAGGTGTTCTTGAGATATTGCGTTTACAACAAAAAGACAGACGGGGTCATAGTGACCTTTGACTTCTTGACCAAGTGAACGTTTGTGCCAAAGTTGAAAAAATTCCCTTAAGGTGTTTATCATGTTCACGAAAAATGGACAAAACGAGGCGTTGACCGAAAACCCAAAAACATAGATCTGTGTCCAGATTTAGCTCTGCAGTCACAATAGCTTCAAATTAAAAATACATGATCTACTTGTTTTCCTGGAGATTTATCATCATCATCAATATTATATTTGTTATTTTCATTTCTGATCCTCGGCAGTTTACACCAAAACTCGTCTGGGGAAATAAATGTCGAGTGCCAGTTGACCCGCTCCAACATGGCAGCCACGATGGAACAAATAAATCAAAAGAAAATCACAGCAGGATGATAAACACACCCCACAGCTTATTTATTCATTACTGGATTGGATTTTTTGGTTGTTTACCAGATAATAAAATACCCAAATAGTTTCTGGATGACGCGTTATAAAGGACAATTCGGTTGTATTTGTTTGATTGTCATATAATTATAAATTAATTTTTTTTTTTGGCTGCAGGTCAGAAATCTGAGGACAAGTCTCTGGTTTCTGGCAATGTGACAGGAAACAGTCATTTATTTTGACATTTTATAGACCAAACAATTAAATGGCTGCAATTAAACTGAAATGGAATTCTTAACAATAAAAATGATTAATTTAACATTATAGAAATTAATTAATTTGCAGCCCCAGATATGGTTTTATGTAATAAAGGCAACGCAATGAATTCAGAAACCCAAAACTTATGCATAATTTATCAAACTGAGAGAAATCAGCCAAAAGTGAAATCATGACACAGCAGCAACTCTGGGGCTGCAGATAATATTTTATTATCAGTAAATCAGTTGCTTTTTTTTCTTCAGAAAACATTGAAAAGACTGAGTTCGTTTTGTTTGACAAATTTCAAAGATATGAAACAAAAGAAAAAAGGAGCAAATTATCACAAAATTGATGCTGAAATCAGATAACTTTTGTGTTTTTGCTTTGATTGCTTTAAATCATTTTTTGGATGTCATCAAATCAGCAGATGAATCCAGTGTTTCAGCGCACAATAAATTCTACAGGTTGATCTAAAATCTAATTTGACCAAAATCAGCCGAGCTGCCGCGTGCCGATACGTTGATGACAATGTTGCTGATGCACCGATTAAAATCTGCTGCCTAAAATTAAGAGAAATGTTTTTATTCACCACAATACAACACAGGAGAGCGTGATGTTGATCATATTTTCTTAGTATATGTTATTTTCATACAAAATTAAAGAGGAAACTTTGTCTAATAACGGTTTAGGAATAAAATTTCAAGAATGTTTTTGACAAATCAAGATGCGTAATCATACTGATGCAACAGTACACACAGTATACGCACAGTATACTTTCAACACAAGGCCTAATTACAACTGAGTACCACACAGTACTCGTAAAGTGATACCAATGCCAGAGTACCGGTGAAAAAAACTGAATAAAACAGTTGGTACGGTACGGTGGCTGACGTGAAAACGCAAATGTCCCTATCTAGAGCCAGTGTTTGGTTTGTCCACTCCGGGCTACTGTAGAAACATGGCGACCTCCACAGAGGAGGACCCGCTCCCGGTAAAGATATGAAGAGCTCAGTCTACGGTAACGAAGACACAACAAATCTTATTTCCAGGTGATTATACACGAAATGATCTATCCCTCTAAATCAGGGATCATATACGTGCTTTGCTGAGGGACCGTTTGCAAAACGACAGGACGTTTCTAAGATTTTAGGACATTTAGGATCTAAGGACATTTTTAGGATTTCAGGACATTTCTAGGATATTACAACATTTCTATGATTTTATGACACTTTTAGGGTATTTCCAGGATTTTTTTTTTTTAGGAAATCTAGGATGTTCCTAGGATTTTGGCACATATTTAAGATTTTAGGACATTTTTGGAATTTAGGGCGCTTCTCAGCTTTTAGGACACTTCTATGATTTTAGGACATTTTGAAGATTTTAGGATGCTTTTAGGAGTTTAAGATTTTTCCAGGCTTTTTAGGACATTTCTATGGTTTAAAGGCGTTTATTCATAGGATTTTGAGACGTTTGAGACGGATTTTAGGGTGCTTTTAGAAGTTTAGGATTTGACGACATTTCTAGGTTTCAGGAGGTTTTAAGGATTTTTTAGGCCATTTTTAGGATTTTAGGCTATTTGGGGGATTTTAGAATGCTTCCCAGATTATAGGACGTTTCTCAGTTTTTAGGACATTTTTAGGATTTTAGGTCACTTCCTGGATATTAGGATCTTTCTAGGATTTTAGGACATTAAGGGTACCTTATGTATACTAAAAGTAATAAAGTGAATCACTTTATTGTTATTGTGAATGAAGAAACAGCTGGGGGGCCACCTGGCACCCTTTTGGGGCCAGATTTGGCGGTTGGGCCGTAAGTTGAGCATCACTGCCTTAAAGGTACGGAGTAGTGAAAACCAGCCTCGGGTCTAATGCACCCGGAGACATTTAAGTGATCGTTTCCGCAGCATGAACAGACCGGTCTCACAGTATATACGGTAAATAAAGTCCTGTGATCGTGTGTCTAACCTGTCCTTTAGCGTCCGAGCGCTCCGCTTTGTCTCCGCAGAGTGAGGCGGCTCCACGGAGGAGCTGCCGTCACACAAAAACAAAGACAGAAAGTAGAAAATGGGCCTCGGCAGATTCAGAGAAACAGCCTCTCGCCTGGAAAGTGTTTGGCACCAACTGTGGACCAGCTGGCAAAACGTGGAAACACTGGAACGACTCTGCCCCAAAAACAACCAGCTGAAGTTCTCTTGAGCCGGGCAGCGGCGTCCCGTCCCCGCGGAGTTCATCATGAGACGGGCCCGTGGTGTTAGCGGGCGGCCCCCAGGTGTGAACACGAGGAAACATATGAATATCAATGAGGACGCTGATGAAAAACAGGGAGCCGTGCTCAGTAAGCTTTTTCTGGATAAATGAGGGTTTGGAACAAGGTTCAAATTAACGATCCAGACACGAGGGGAGGGGGCTCTTCAACAAATCACAGTTCAGGGAGGAGGGGGGGCCCAAATCTGAGACGTTTTTCTGTCTGATGAGCCCATCAGTGCTGCTGGTCACTCATGTGTTGAGTAATTGAGAAACACACACTGCAGGCTTTAATGAGAAAATAAGCAGTCTTTTCTTCCTCTTCATGAATAAAAATGACTTCTTGGAGATTTAAGGAAAAAAGAAATCTAAATAATGTAAGCAGTGATAAAAACACAGCATCTGTTTTTGAAGTTTTTCGCTCTAAATATTAGATTTTACCAAAAAAAAAAAAACGTGACACCTACTTGCTTTGAGCGGATGATTGATGGCAGAAAACAGAAACAAATTCAGATTCTTTTTGAAAGGACATTCAGTAAATTATGTCAAAGTGATGAAAAGCCACACTTTCCCAGAGTGGGGCCTGCATTTATTTTAGGAGGGAAACTCAGCTCCACCTGCAGAAGGTCGAGTCGTGCGATTTTGATTCAGTGTGCAAAAAAACAATTTCAGAACTAATAATGCAAGATATTATGAATTAGCCAATGGACAGAAAATGAATAAGAAACTTCTCTGATCGTAGATTTTTCTGCTTTTCTTTCTCATATACGATCTAAAAACATTTTAGACAAATGAAGCGTTTAAGGGGAGAAAGTATGTTGGATTTTATTCTACTTTGTATCTATTTTCTGACATTTTATACAACAGATTATCTGCAGAATGACGGATCATTAAAATAATCATTTGCTGAAATCCTGTAGTTTGTCTTGTGAGTAACTGTAAGCTCCTCTACAAAAATTATTACTGATTTTTGGGGAAGGTTTCACGTTTTTTTAAGCTCGCTCGAATAAAGATTTATAAATAAAAGAGATGACACTCTGTACTGTTTAGATATTTTAAAATTCAGCAAGTGAAATGTGTCTTCTTCGCCGGCTTTGTCGACTCATAAGAGCGTTTATTTTCAGTTTGAGTTTTTCTGTGTTGTTCGGGCCTTTTGTTCACATGCAAACAGCAGTTTAAGTCGCTGAAAACTGAGCGTTTGTAAAACTTTTTTAATTAACAACACTCGAGCACGCGAGGCAGTTTTGACCTGTGACGTCAGCGTGTGCGCTCTTTTTATCCTCCGTGAGCCGTCACAAGTGAGCAAACTTTCTGTGCTATTGCGGTCATGACCAAAACACTTCCTGCTCTATCGTTTTTTTGTTTTATTTAGTTCCACAAAGACGAATTAAAATTCACTGTATAATTATGCATCACCTCGTGGTGCAAGTAGATACCAAAAAAAAAAAAAAACCAAAAAACACTGTTAATAAATAAATAAATAAAATAATAAAAACAGATTTATTTATATAAATGAATAATTTTTGACAACACTACAATAAATTGATCTGCATTTTCGATACAAATGAAATTCTTCGAAATATCACCCCTGAGATAAATATTTAATATCTGTATAAAACAGTATTTTCACTTTGATTTTTATGGTTTTATAATTCTATGATTTTTTTAAATGATTAATTTATGATTTTTAGATTTAAACATAATTCTTGTTTGAAACTGTATTCAAATGTATTTTTATTGAAGTTGGCCTCTTTTATGTTCATTCGGTCTGTTTCCAAGTGAAACACTCACTGCTTATAATCTTTTCATTGTAAAGCACTTTGAGCTGCATTTCTTGTGTGAAAGGTGCTGTAAAAATGTACATATATATTTTTCTAAATAAATTATAATAATCCAGAATCTACTTTGAGTTTTGGTGTCATTTAAATGCTGATTTTTTCTTTTTTTTCACTGTATTTGTCCCCGTTGAATGGAGAGCAGCGACCCCCTGGAACACACCGATGGGCTCAAACAGATTATTTGTACATTTTATTGTTTGTTTTTGATTCTTTTTTTCCGACGCCTGGCTGTGTGACATCATGCGACCCCGCTCTGCCCCCGCTGATGAAGCTGTGGGCGGGACTGAGCTGCGGATCGATGTTGAGCCGATTGGCCCGGAGGGGGAAACAACAGTTCCAGCTCCCAAAAAGGAGGCGACATATTTGTCAGTGATTGGCTCAGACAGACGCTTCATCGTGCGCAGGACGACATGTTTGCTGTTGGTTTGTTTATCCGTCACACGGCTCCCTGCAGCGCCGGATAAAGGCCGGCCTTCTATACCTCCTTTTCTGCAGACGACAGAAGTGAAGCCTCACTTTTATTTGCATGTTGCATTAATATTAATTAGAGCTCTCAGCTGACAGCCACAAACTGAGCCCGTTTTATCTCATCTGCACAAATGACTCATTTGCATTTCTGCTGTATTTTATTTCCTCTGTCGCTGTATTTAAGTTTGATTGTATCCTGATTACATTTTCAGCAGCGTGTCATCGGGACGTACAGGAAACTGTTTCCTGGTTTGACCCACGCTCTGTTTCCAAGAAGTCAACGCTGATATTTTTGGACCGAAGCTGCTGTTTGGTGCCAGTATTCAATCTCCTAAAATTTAGCCTCCTCCTGCCAAAACATTTCAAACAATCACAAGTATTCAGTGTTTCCCCCGTTATTCTTGGCAGTGTGGAGGAGCCTCTGAAGCAGCGGGCCACCGAAAACCTCCATCACCATCACCACTTTTTTTAATATTACCGCCGATATGCACATTTAATCCACACTAATGTGATCAGGATCGATATTTGTTGCCATCAGGTATGGATTCAGGTGATCATACTGAATAAAAATACAACTAAAGCAACAAGAAAAAGAGCCACATCAGATATCGAGGATGCTGAATGATATCTGACTCCTAAAAACAAACAGGAAGATTAAATGTGAATTTTGGCTGCTGTGCGTCGGGCCGGGCGCTTTGAGGAGCAACAAGAAAAAGTAAAACTATTCGACTGTGAAAAGTCTAAAGAATAAAGTGTGAGTTTAAAGAATCGCTGCATTTTAACGCCTGTGGAGAAATGTCCAGAGAGGAAGAAAGAAGAGGACGCGGAGGTTTGGGAAGAAGAAGAGGGGGAAGACAAATTTGGCTTTTAACTGAATTTTTACTTATCTACTGACTGTTTTATAGTTTTTACTATTTCCTATACTATTTTTAAATATATTTATTTATTTTACTTTGTGCTGTTATCCTGTCATTTACCTCCTATTTACAATTTGAGAATTTTTACTGAATTTTTTATTTTTATTAAAAAATTCATTTTTTAAATATTTTATTATCATTTTTATTTATATATTTATATCTTGTTTTCCCCTCAGATATGGCAGCATTTCCTCATTCCTGGTTTAAATATAATTTATTGCTCAAACTGCCTGTTTGCACCATTGTATCTTATATATCGTAAATTTGTGCATTTTTAATGTTGTTAGTGTTGTTTTATGTTTTTTATCTTTGAAGCGAAGAAAAGGAAAATTTCCACTGAGAAGGACAATAAAGTCTCTCTCTCTGTTTTGCTTTTTTCTGTATTTTTTGTGTGTTTTGGGGTTATTGTTTGAAGCACTTTGCGTACAGATAAAGTCTGATGGCTGAATGATTGAAATGACGAATGATGACAGATGATCCACGAGGACGCATCAGTGAAAGCTGTTGGACCAATAATATTAAACCTTGAAACTTCTGTCTGTATCGCAGGAAAACCTCTCTGCATAAACAAACTGCATGAAGCCTAACGGCAAAAATCTCACACGTTTAGTGCAGCTACACTGTGATTTCTATAAACTCGTGTACGACGTCAGTTCGATGTATGCAAACTTTACGGTGATCTTCTGCTGAATCACATATTCAGGATCTCACCATCAGCGTTGCTGCGAATCGCTGACGTATCACAGACTTTGATCTTCTCTAAAAATGGTCTTAAAACAACGTCGACAATGATGTCAGTTATCGCGATAGTTTCTGGGAAAATATATCGTCCAACAAAACGGTGACAGGCCTGTTGTCATCTGACGCCGCTCAGCTGTTTGGGTCATAAAGAAATGTTAGCAGCTGTTTCACGCAAAACAGCGTCCACTCAACTTTTATAGTATTTTTTTAGGCAGGGCTGTTTTTAAGTGGCTAAAACATGTTGTGATATTAACTTCTCCATGCTCATACAGCCCCACTTCAATAATCCAATACTATCACTTTAATGCAGAATCTACCAGCCAGCAAATTCTGCGCACTTTGCAGTTTTGTCTTATAACAACATCTTCACAACTGTGACAAACATTGTGGCTTCCTGTTATTTTTACTAACCGCAGCGTCACCACACTCACGTCTTTGATTCAGGTTGTGAAGACAAATATCTCTCAATTAACAACAAAAAATAAGATGCGAGGCCTGTTGTTCTGGAAGAATTGCGTCAGTCTTTCGGTGTAACACAAATGAAAAATCATCAGTTGACAAACACTCTGCTGCAAAACACACCTGGAAAAACACGCCGACGACAAACAAGACAAATCACCGTGACAGAGGCTGCAGCGTCCTGATCTTCTGCAGAAATTAAGCTGAGTTAAATTAAAAATGCAGGTCAGAGGAAAACATGAGTGTATAAACCACAAACTCACAACAGTGCAGTTGCATCCTCGCTGGAACAAGCTGCCCTTGATTTTTAATAAATAACACACACGCAAAAGCGTGTAAATATTTTTGCTGTTTTCACCTCCTCGATTTCATTGCAAGAACTAAAAATACTGAATGTTAATAGTTTGCATCTACGTCTGTCCAGACTCACGTGCAGCCCTGACCGTAGACGGCGCTTTAGATACGGATTTTTGTAAAGAAGCTACAAATATTAAAACACAGAAAAAAAACAGAAGATCTGTGCACAGATTCAAGATTAGTGTCAAATGTCTCCCCCGGTGAAAACGTGCCCAAATTGGAAAAAATGTCCTCAAAAAATTCTTGAGATATTGTGTTTGCGAACATTGACGGACAAACCGACAACCCGAAAACGTAATAAAAATGTGATTACTCAGTTAAACTCGCTCCTGCAATTTCACAGCAAAAACAAAATACCTAAAAATGTTGCAAAAAGCTTTTTTTTTGCAATTTATTTATTTATTTTTTTTTTTTTTTTTGCAAATTTTACAATTTTTTTTGCATCTAGTAAAAAAAAAAAACCTAAATCCTGAAAGAACTAATATTGGTTAGCAGAATTTTTTTCATCTCCTGGTCTCAACCAACAAAAACCCTCCGACCCTACCACCAAAATATCAGCCTACAGAGAATGTAATAAAGAGACTGTTTTTAAATTGCTTCACACCTATTTTGGCATTTGTGCGAAGCAAATTCTTGTCACTTTCTGGCCGGCATAAACACTGATACTGAGATCTGCAACCTGCTTCAATAACTACAACAGCTACGGCAGCTTCACCTGCTGGTCTGCAGATTTAAAAGACGTAAAGACGTTTTAATATCGTCTCTTACAAAGCTGCTGTGATAATTTGTGTAACCAGAAGTTTTTGTAATTTAAGAATGAAACTGCCAATTTTGGAGAAACGGCTGAAACAGGAAAACAGCTTATTAGATTTGAAATGAATAACCGAGGTGTTCAGAGAAGATATTAATGTTTTAGGGAAGCTGGAAAATTACTGTACATGGATAAAAAGCCTTTCCACATCATGAACAAATATTGGTGCAGTACTTCTGCACATAACTTTTAAAAAATTGATTTCACAGTGTGTAAAGTGTGTAATGAAAGCTTCTACACGAGTGCTCAGAAGAAAATATCACAACCGTATTAATTTCCAGATGCGGGAAGAAATCAACAACGTGACGTCTTTCAGAGCGACGTCAGACTGAAACGACAAACCGAGAGCTCAGAAAATATGACTAATCACCAAAATAAGAGCTCTTTTTACGTGCGGGGGAGTCACGGTTAAAACTGTTCGAATGGGGATCCCTGGTGTTCATGTTCACACAGACTTTGACCCCAAAAAACCTCCCAGTTGACGTGGAAGGTGGGTTTGATCCAACAGCAGCCGAGCAGATCCAATACAGCAAGCATGTGTGTGTGTGTGTGTGTGTGTGTGTGTGTGTGTGTGTGTGTGTGTGCTGAGTTTCCCCATGAAGAGCTCCAGCAGAGAGGCGGACACTATGACACACACACACACACACACACACACACACACACACACACACACACACACACACACACACACACACACACACACACACAGGAGAGCATGAGCTGGTCAGAAACTCTCTCTCTCTGTGTGTGTGTGTGTGTGTGTGTGTGTGTGTGTGTGTGTGTGTGTGTGTGTGTGTGTGTCATAGTGTCCGCCTCTCTGCTGGAGCCCCTCATGGGGAAACTCAGCACACTTGTTCCGGCTCATATAGCTGTCATAAACCCTCGTGACTGAATACCAGCGAGGGCAACTGAAAACCCAGAATGGGGTCCGTTTCAATCGACACAAATAATAATAAAAAAGAAAAAAGAAAAAAAAACATGCGTCGAGCTGCAATTTCCAGCGATAAAAACCAACGATGTGAACAGTCTAAACGGTGAAATAAAAGCTCGCTACTGTTGCTGTGTGAGTGTGTGTGTGTGTGTGTGTGTGTGTATTGGGGTGACAGGTCAGGTGGCAACAGCAAATCACAGCTGCACTTCCTAGGAACCGGCAAAATGTGTGTGTCAAAGAAATAGCAGCGTGTCAGAGCAGGAAGAGGAAAAGCGAGAGAGTGTGCGTGTGTGTGTGTGATGTGTGAGTGTTGAAGTCTCCAAGCGAGGAAAAGGGAAAGCGCACAAGAGCTGTGTGATATGTGTGTGTGTGTGTGTGTGTGTGTGTGTGTGTTGGCGTTTGTGACAAATAAATAGCAGGCAGAGAGCAAGCGAGCGCGCTCTGATTCGGAGACTGGCAGCATGACTGACTGATCCCTGCATCCATATCATAGGATTAAAAAGCCTGACACGGTGGCGATACAATAGCTGCGAAATATGAGACAAAAAAAAGTCGGTCAATGAAAAAGGAAATGTGATTATGAACCAGAACAGGCGAGAGGGAGATAATATTAAAAAATCTGACACACTTTTTCCAACAGGAGCCGTCTAAGTGCGGCAGGCGTGCTGGATGTTCACGCTGTCACCGGGCAGTATAGCAGGAAGGAGGAAGAGGAGGAGCTGCTGCCAAATCTGAGCCTCTCCAGTGTTTTCCAAGAGCCAAGACACACTTCAGTCACACTGTCAGGGATGTGGCGGAGGGTGAAACCTGCCCAATTTCAGTTTGCACACCTGTTCCGTCTAAACCTTCCCTCCGCACGTCCTTCAAACTGGAACCAAACTGGAGCGAGTCACGCGAGGACAGCAGGGGAAGCAGCAGCAAGCAAACAAACCTGGGGATTTTTTTTTGTTGGTTTGAGTCTCCAGATTGGAGGTCAAAGGTCACACCAGGCTTTTTTTTATTTCAAATTTCGTTTGCTACCACGTCGCTGCATATGGCCTGAACCGGCTTGCGAGGCACACGCCTAATTATTCATGATTTTATGTAACAAGATTTGGGTACAAAATGAGGTCGGAGGAGGAACTGGATGAACTTGGAAGAAGGAAAAGTTTGATTATAAGAAGAAATAACGTGATATACAGAAGCAGTGCTGGTCTGCACACAGATAAACCAGTAAAGAAATGCTATGCACAATGAGGCTAAACACACCTCGTAAACCAGTTTGTCCTTATAAACAGAAACGCGTCAACAAAACTGCCAATAGTCAATGATCCATGACAAATAAACCAGTTAAAACCAGTCTAACATTACAGTAACTGATGGGGAGTTTCTTCATAAACCAGTATCACACACACCGACACTCTGTTTCTTATATAAAACCAGAATACTGCACATACTGGTAACCAGTGTCACTTTAGGGTAAATGACTGGCAGTTTCTTTACAAACCAGTACAATACACACTGACGGTCTATAAAACTGTTTAAATCCAGAATAGTGAACTGGTAGCCTGAACCAGTACAGAACCAGTCTGACATTAGGGCAGCTGACAGCCAGTTTCTTTATAAACCAGTATAAACCATACACACTGACAGGCTGTGTCTTATAAATACAATTAAAAACCAGAATACTGTACATAATGGGAACCTAACCAGTTAAAACCAGTCTGACATTAGGCCAGCAGAAAGCTAATTTCCAAACCAGTACCATAAACGCTGTAAGTGTAAAATACTGCACATACTGGTGACCTTAACCAGTTCAAACCCATGTTATACTGGAGGGAAAACTGTCACTTTCTTTATAAACCAGAACCATACATACTGAGAAAACCAGAAAACTGTACATACTGGCAGCCTAAACCAGTTAAACCCAGTCTAACACTGGTGTAACTGACTGGCTGCTTCTTTAAAGACCAGTATCATACACAGTGACACACTGGCAACCTAAACCAGTTTAAACCAGCTGAAAGATCATTTCTTTAAAAAACAGCACCATAAACATGGGAAATGTGTTTCTTATATAAAACCAGAACACTGCACATACTGGCAGCCTAAACCAGTTAAAACCAGTCTCACTTTAATGCGACTGACAGTCAGTTTCTTTCAGCGTCCACAGTAACAGGCTGTATTTTATATGTTTAAAATCAGACTGCTGTACGCACTGGTTACCTAAACCAGTTAAAACCAGTACAGGATCAGGGCAGCTGGCAGTTAGTTTCTCTATAAACCAGTATGATGCACACTAACTGTCTGTTTCTTCTGTAAAAACAGAACACTGTTATGTTTCATACTGGTGACATACGCCAGCGCAAACCAGTATACCATTAAGGAAACTGACACCATACACACTGACCATACACACCGACAGTGTGTGCTTAAAAAAAAAATACTGAAACCAGTATAGTGCACATACTGGCAACCTTGACCAGTTAAAACCAGTACCATACACACTGACAAACCAACATACACCTGCATGTTGGCAGCCAAAACCAGTTAAAAGCAGTCTAACATAAGGGGAAAGTGTTAGTTTCTTTAGAAACCAGTACCATAAACACTGAAAGTGTATTTCTGACATAAAACCTGAATGCTGTACATACTGGTAACCCACACCAGTTAAAACCAGTCAGACATGTGGGAAAATGGCAGTCAGTTTCTTCATAAACCAGTAAGACACACACTGACAGACTGCTCCTGATGTGAAACCTGAATACTGGAACGTTTCATACACCAGTTCAAACCAGTATAACATTAGAGTGACTATATCCAGTTTCTTCACACACACACTTACAGTGTGTGCTTAAAAAAAAGATTTAAACCAGTGTACTGTGCAGGGAACCTAAACCAGTTCAAACCAGTACCATATACACTGACTGACTGAGTGTTTCTAATGTAAAACCAGAATATTGTACATACTGGTGACCGAAACCAGTTCAAACCAGTGTAACATTCAGGCCATGGCCTGCCAGGGTCTTTATAAACCAGTATCACACACACTGACAGCCGGTCCCCTATGTGAAACCTGAATACTGGACCCTTACATACTGGTGACCTACACCAGTCCAAACCAGTATTACATTAGAGGGACTATATCCAGTTTCTTGCACCATTCGCATTTACAGTGTGTGCTTTATATAAAACAGTTTAAAACCAGTACACGTTACAGACTGGGAATCTAGACCAGTTAAAACCAGTACCATACACACTGACAAGGTGTTTATGTAAAACCAGAATATTGTACATACTGGTGACCTAAACCAGTTAAAAACCAGTGTAACATTAAGGCAAGTGCCTGCTAGGTTCTTTATAAACCAGTATCACACACACACACACACTTATATAAAACCAGTGTACTGTAAGGCTACATACTGGTGACCTACACCAGTCCAAACCAGTATAACAGTACAGTCAGTGGGAGCCAGTTTCTTGCACCGTGCGCTCCTACAGTGTTTGTTTTTACACCAAACAGTTTAAAAACGAGTGTACTGTACATACCGGCAGCCTAAACCAGTAACAACCCAGTCTGCCATTAACTGGCACGAAGTCTGTTCACCATACAGGCAACCAGCAGCACCAGTCCCTCCTCTGAACCAGACCAGCGACACTTCCTCCGTATATAACCCGAAACCAGTGAAATACCACGAATCAACAAACTTCACGCACTTCTGTGTGTCCGTACGAAGCCGCTAAAACCGTTAAAATCACAAACCAACGGTCGTTTTAACGTAAAAAACAGTTAAAATTCAAACTACTCGTCAGTTGGCGTGAAGCAGCGCGTGCCGTACAGTACGTACACCAACGGTCCGTTTCTGCCCTAAACACACATAAAAGCGGCTCCGACGGCGAGGACAGTCCCTTTAAACACGCAAACCAGTTTAAAAAACCGAGCTGTGATGTTAACCACCGAGCAGTTTGTGTGGAAACCAGTTAAAAACCAGCGCGCCGTTAGCAGGCGGTGTGTTTCTGAGCAGCCCGCTGACGGCGGCTTCACCTCAGATGACCCAACCAGCCAGACTGGCTGTCTGCTAGCTAGCCCCGTTTGAACCGCGCACACAGCGGGCAACAACAACACCGAGCCGCCGCTACGAGCCCGACTGTCAGCCGCTCCACCGACACCGAGTCCCCGCGGAAAACACCGGGAACGCGTTCTGCTCGGCTCGGGCGGGCTGACTCGGACGGGGGAGAGGGAGAGGGAGAAGAGGGGGAGCCAGCCAAAACAAATCCCGACATGAAAGCATCCAGAGACGGGCAGCCACGTTTCGCGCTGCTGTGTGCGGGGGAAAGGCTAAAGCTAAAGCGCTTAGCTTCACCGGGTCGCCCCGGCACTGACGGGGGCTAACCGGGTACCGGCTAGCTCCGCTGGCTAATAAATTTATTATGTGCACTTTCACCGGAGGTGGAGGGGGGACAAAAAGTTGGCGACCAGAAAAAAAACAACCGGATGACATTCACTTGTCAAGACAACTATCCCCAAATATGACTAAAGTTACCTGACAGCCAGGTGTCTGAGTGTTTTATTTCTCGCGGGGCTGCCGGGGAGCTCTGCCGGGTGAAAGCAAGGTGATTCCCCCTCAGAGTGATGGAGGGGACGGTCGCTAGCAGCAGCAGCAGCCCGGGCAGAGACAGCCAGCCAGGCGGCTAGTCTGGCTGCAACCAACCGCTTTAATAACTTCACTTTTGCGGTCACTTTGGTCCAAATTTCCCTCCAAGAGTTGAATAAATAAGAAGTTTGTGTTGTGTCCTACCTGTGTGCAGTCTCCGGGTGCAGCGAGCGGCAGCCTGGAAGTTGATTATTCCCAGATATCCAGAGTGGTGCGGTGCGGGGCGCATATAGCTAGCGCTGGGTACAGTAAAGATTGTAGCATAGCTAACCTAAAGACAACAGTAGAGAGGAGAAAAAAAAGCCTCCTCGTTGCTCATAGGGGGGATCGACGACAAAAACCACATGATCTTTTACGTCAGCATATATTTGCATAGGATGCCAAATTTATGTTTGGCGTCCAGGTGACGTGAAAATGTACAGAAAAGTTTGATTGTGGCGCAGCCGGACGCTGGCACGGCTGCTCGGGCTGCGGTGGAGAGGAGCAGGCATGTTGCAGCCACGCACCCCCCTGTCCCCCTCCTGCAGCCTGATCTGCACCCGGCTGCTGTTTCAACACTCACAGCATGGGTGGCTCCTGCTAAACATCACCGCCACCTCCATATATGTTATTTTGAGTCCTCGTTGCACACCTGTGGTGCTATTTATCAAGTTTATTATGACTTTAAGGTGTGCAAAAACACTTTTATCTGCAGGTGTCAGCACGCTGCTTCTGCAACATCCCCTGTAGTTTTGCTCAAATATAACCTATATTCTTTAATTTTCTTTTTTTTTTTCTTTTTTTTTTTTTTTTTTAGCAATATCTCTAATTTCTGTCCATTTAAACCAAAAACAAACGTATGCTCATGCCAATCTCTCTGAGGAAAAATGTAAACAAAATGATGCAATGCTATAAAAATGTCCGTTTTAATGTCAGTGTAACACCTGTTTGATCCCGCTGACCTCCCAAACTGCCCTGCTGCAGCCTCACCTCAGCACGTGAGCGGCTGCGTGTCAGAAATCAGAGCATCTGCAGAAACAGAAAGTGGTTGTGACTGTAAAGATGAGGTGGGAGTGGACGTTTAAGTTCCCCCCGCGCGCCGGATCGCTGTCTGCATTTCACCGGGCTCATGTATTTTTGATAAACGGGCTTGTTGTAGCTGATCAGATGCAATAAATGTAGAAACATCCGCACACAGATCTGCGAAAACATGACCGAGCCTGACACCTACAGGAGCGGCTCCGAGCTGCAGCCCGCCCCGCTGCTCTCTTACTGTATGTTTATTGTATGTTACAGTCGGTGCACGTGCTGTTTATTGGTCTTTTTACTGACTGTGACCTTTGACATCTGTGGTGAAATATGTGCTCACGACGAGATAAGAGGAACCAAGCTCCTACTATCTGATTTGATCAGACTTATTTTTCTTTCACTACCAGACATATTATTTTACAATTTTAATAAAAAATACATCAGATCGACACATTAATAATTACGGGTAAATAATAAGACTTTTCACTCCACAAAGTTAGAGGTGAATAAAGCAGCAAATCTCTGCTGCTGATTTATTTGTTTTACTGCACAAATCTATTTCATTTCTCCTTGTGTTTTAGCTATTTTACGTTTCCTTTAGGGACTGTTCACAATTTATGAGAGGGGTGGTTTGGTGCATGTCAAATAATTTTTTAAGCCCTGGGAAGGGGTTTATGTTTTTTTTATTATTTTGGCTTAGGGGCATACAATTTTAATGGCTTTATTTTTTTAAATTTAGTCAATTTTTTTTTTTTGTTGCATTTTTAACTTTTTAAATCAGTTTAAGTTTTGGTGACTTTTTCCTTTAAACAATTGTCTTTTTTTTCTTATATTCTTTTTTTTTCTTAAAACATGTTGGTCATTTGTTTCTTTAAAAATTCTTGGTGAATGTTTATGTTGTTTTTTCTTTTAAAAAATTGGCATTTTTTCTCTGTTTTCTGAATAATAAAAATAAATAAATAAACCAAATCTGAGCTTAATAGTGAATTTTCATCAAAATTACTTCATTCTACTTTTAATTTAAAATAAAATGCTGAACTAACGAGCATGCACGACAAGCATGGAGAACCGAGCCCCTTTTTTCCAACTCCAGGATTTCATCTCCAACTTTTAACATTCACTCATAAAAATGGGTCAGTTTTTAAACTGAACAACTCATTTATGGTGGAGGGTCATGCAGTTTCCCCAAAGTCACTCAGGGAGGATTAAGGAAAATATCTGTATCTTCGGAGAGGATCACACCCAGCAGCCCCGTCCTTTGATAAATAATCAACAGTCCCTTAATCTGCTTTTACTGATTTTATCATTAATTTTTATCACATTTGTTTCTTATGTGCATTCATTTCAGATAGTCTTTTTTTTATTCTTGTAAACGCAGAAAAATAAAACTGCTTGTCTTATTATCAGCCTGTCAGTGCTGTGTCGGGTCTCAAACCCTAAATTTCCAGAACAAAGTTTTATTGTTTTTAATTATTGTTTTCTTTTATGGTTTTTTGTTTCTGGTGTTTCGGGTTAATTATGATGGCAGCATCATTTCCATGTTTTTGTGGATCCTTGAGGAGCAGACTGGGTGGTTTTAGAGTATTAAGTGTTTAAGAATTTAATTTTGACATAATGTGGATTTACATTTACCCCCCAAAAAGTTTTTAAAATCTGATCAAGCTTCTGACTCCCCCCTCTGAACCGGAGGCCTGCGTCCGTCTGCCAGTCAAGAGTTTATTCAAAGTCAAACACGCATTTTACCACAAAAACAGCTTCTTTCAAACCGTCACCAAACGCGCTGCTTTCACGCTCAGATGTGGTGCTTTCGGAGACGAGCCGGTGGGAATAATACGAGGCCTTCGCAACAGAAACGACGCCACAGCCAGAGCCATCTTAGCAGAAGAGTTGTCTGCAACTGGAAGCTTTTGCCAGTGTCTCCAGAATACACAATCAGGTAATGTTGCCAGGCAAAAGTGCCAGCTCTAGCCAATAAGCAGAGTTTTGGCCAACATTGCTTAGCAACAAAAGTTAAAAACTGAACCACTCAAGGCTTAAAAATAGTCTTTAAAATAGTAATCAAGAGCCTGTCAGTGTCACAAATTTCTGCAGATAAAAAGCTCCGGAGAGAGCAACTGCCCTCCCGGAAAATTAAGAAAGTGAAAAGTTTGACCGAAAAAAATGAACTCTACATTAATTACTAATAAGTAAATGTCTTTTTTTTTACCTTTCATATGATGAGGAGAGAGGAAGGACGATGGGCCCCTGGACACAGACGTGGAAAAGGCCCCTCACTCGTCCTACGTAAGAGAAAGACACAGACTCAGAGACGACGGTGTGTTTTCAGCTGTAAAACGAAGCTGAGGTGGTTTATGGTGCACACGCTTTAAACCAAACCATCGACGAGGAGGCGATCAGCAGCTCATTTTGTGGCCGAATACAAACTGATCAAATCTGACGGCAGAGATGTTTCCATCATTACATGTTAACACTTTGAAACCTGCATCAGCTTCAGTTTGAAATGAGAAATGTGAAGATTTCACACAAATGTCGAGTAATAGGTGACAATAAAATGACCTAAAAATTAGTTAAAAAAAAAAAAAAAAAAAGGAAAAATGAAAAAAAAACATATTTATACTCATTCCCATCATATATTTAAAATTCTGGCACACACTGTATTGATTTTTAGTCCCTGAAAGAATTGAATATTTACCAAATACCTGAACTTTTGTGTGTCCACTTTAACACAATATTTTTTTTTAATTTTCAATGACAAAGTGAAATACTGGAACAGAAAACACACGACGGAAAAACTGATTACAGCACATCAGACTGATTGTTTTGTGTCTCTGTGGTCATTTTGCGTCCGTTTATAGTTGTTTTCTGTCTCTTTGTGGACGTTCTGTGTCTTCGTGGACTTGTCTCTTTGTGGTTTTAAATGTCTATGAAGTCATTTTGTATCTCTTTAACGTGGTTTTGCATCTTATTGTGGTCTACTTGTATATTTGTGGTGTTTTTGTATCTCTTGGTTTTGTGTCTCTTTGTTGACATTTTGTGTCTCATTGCAGTATTTCTGTTTCTCTTTGTATTCATTTTAATGTTTCTGTAATGGTTTTGTATCTCTACGTAACAGCTTTATATTTCTTTATAGTAGTTTTGCATCTCTTTGTACCAGTTTTGTATCCACTTGTACTAACTTTGTATCTTTAAGTTGTAGTTTTGTATCTCTTTATAGTGCTTTTTTGTCTCTTTGTATTGGGTTCGTATCTGTTTGTAGTAACTTTGTATCTCTACGTAGTAGTTTTGTATCTCTTTGTAGTGGTTTTGTATTACGTTTCAGTTGTTTTGTGTCTCTTTGTAGTGATTTTTCTTCTCTTTGTGATCGTTTTTTGTGGAGTTGCTTGATTGACTTTAAAAGAGAAGTATTAACAATCGCTCCAAACAGAAGCCCCCTGACCTCCCGGGGCTGCAGACACATTCATTAGGCTTTCTGTGTCTAAAACAAATTTAAAATGCTGACCCCTCGCACAGCGAGAAAACTGAGAAAAGTCAGATTTTGTGTCCCAGAACTTCAAAAACCAGAATCAGACACAAAAACTCAGCTGAATCGAACCACAGGAATCACTTATTTTTGTTTTTATGCACATTCACTCCCTAATCAGTTTGCCATTTGAATTTGCAGACTACTACTAAAAAAAAAAACAACAGGAAAATGTGTGACACACACTGGGAAGACATTAGCATATTATTGTGGTTAGCCAAAAAAATCATATATCTGTAAAAAGATAGGCCACAGAATAAAAAGGGATATCAGGAATACAAAGGAGGCTTTTATCAGGTTTTCAATCACACAGCAGTCGTAAGAGTCAAATGTAACTGATGTAAACTTCCAAAAATGCAAATGTAAAAGTGAAAACAGCACAACACGCTGCAGTCGTGTGGTTTTCCTTTTTTGTCTGGTGACAGGAGCGCTCGCAGCCGCTGGCCTCCTTCCCGCAATTAATCAAATGAAGCCGCCTGAAAAGGAAAAAACAAAAGTCATTATTTGGTGTCACAGTTCAGCACACTGTGCCGGGGCGTCAGCGTCGAGAGGCTGCGGGCGGCTTTCTTACTGGATTTAGGTTTGAGAAGCTGCATCTGTACCAGTATAACAGGGAGGTTTGAAAAAACAAGTAATTCAGATTATCGTACCATAAAAACAATATGATTTAAAGACCCGGTTTATATAAAAACACTGAATAAACCATAACAAATTACTGAAAATGAAAAATTCAAAAATATCTGCTACCATGACTAAACTGAGAGTCAATAGTTTGTGCATCAGTGCAGAAAAAAACCCTTAAAATACATATACATCATATAAAGAGCTTTATCATCTAATGAGAGCGTGAGGACTGTCTGACGTGCTGCAGCACAGAGACAGATCAATAGAAAATGTGTCGCAGTCTAAATACTATCAGGCAGCTCTGTGTGTGTGATGTGAGCTGCTTAACCCTTTAAATCTGAGCAAAAAACATGGAAAGAAGACAATGAGCAAACTAAGAAGAGATGACCCAAAAATAGCAAGAAATTGGTAAAAAAAAAAAAAAAAAGTGCAAGAAAATTACCTGAAAATTGGCAAAAAGAAATACTGAAGACAGTTGACAAAAAACCAAACAGATTCGTAGTAAAATATTTCGAGAAAGTTTTCAAGAAAATTACATGAAAATTAAGAAAATTAGTCAAAAAAGAAAGAAAGATAAAAAAAAGTAAAACAAGCAAACAAACAAACAAACAAACAAGGCAATAACCTGGAAAGAAAATGCTTAAAAATCATAAAAGCATAAATACTTTTCTTAATCTGTTAATGTCTTGCCATTTTTGGAACATTTCTCATTTTTGAGAGAAAATGTACCAACGTGTTCAAAGGGTTAAGGAGCAGCTAAGGTGGTACAGTTGATACAGTTGCTGATTAATAGCAGTAACTCAACAGCAACTTCACCAGCTGCTTTAATGACTTTAATGTGGCCAAAAACTGACTGAAGCAGAAAACTCTGACAGCTGACAATGTCTCCGCAGAGACATTAATAATAATCTCCACCTTTACCAGCTGCAGCATTCAGCGATGGAAACCACAGTGCATCGTTTACTACAGTCCAGTAATATGAATGATCTTTAAATGGGCCATTTTTCATTGTGAGTACTTTTACTTTTGTAAGATTTTGAATGCAGGACTTTAACTTGTAGCACAGTATTTTTACAACAGGTGGTACTACTTTTACTACAGTAAAAGATCTGAGTACTTCATTACATTCTATTCTTGCTGACATGCAAAAGACTTGTCATTATTTCAACACCATCTAATCCGTCTCCTTCAAATATTTGAATAAAAAAAAAGATTAAAAGGTTCAGTGTTTGAATCACAAAAGGTTCGAGGACATGTCCGACCATGTTTGAAGTGTGAACCTGCTCCTGAAAGAAAACCACTGCCTCCCTGATGTAACAACTCTTCATCTTTTGTGCGATTTTATCGTCTCAATGCCATTAGTCAAACAAATGGAGATAATGGAGCATATTTTCTGACAGTCTCTCCTGGAGGACATTTAAAGTCAGCGGTGGACCCAGGCTGTCTCATGGGAAGGGTGTGAGAAAAACAAAAAAGGCACCGGCTGCATGAGGGCGAGCTAGTGGGACCCTGGCAGGAACTTTATCATGTTTTCTCCACTGGAGGGGCACCCTGCCTTCACTGTATCTTGTTCTCGCCCCTGAAAGGTTCCCTAAAGAGAAATTATCAGGTTCCCTCTGTTGGAGGGGCACCCGAGTGGGTCCTGCATCTTGCTTTCTCCATTGGAAAGGTTCCTTAAAAGGCAAGTCATCACGCTTTCTCCACTCAAGGGGCACTCTTTCTTTGCTGGTAGAGCACCTTCATTAACACTGAATTGCATTTTCTCCACTGACAGGTCGCCCTAGTGTGCACTGTATTGGACTCGCTCCACTGAAAGGGCACCTCTTCACTGAAAAGGTGCCTGAAAAAGGCAAATCACTCTAGTCAGGACATTCAGCCCATTTTCTCCACTGGAGGGAAACCTTAGTGGCAATTTGTCCCATTTTCTCCACTGAAAAGGCACCCTAGAGGCATTGCATTGCATTGTTTTCTCTGCTGGAAGGGCAAACAAAAGGGTGATTTACCCCATTGTCTCTGCTGGAAAGGTTCACAAAGGAAAAGAGATCACATTTTCTCCACTGGAGGGGCACCCTTGAGGTAAATCATCCCATTTTCTCCACTGAAGGGGGACTCTGGAGGGCACTTAATCACGTTTTCCCCACTGTTAGGCCACCCTAGTGGGCACTGCATTGTGTTTTCTCCACTGGAAGGACAAACGAGAGGGTAATTTAACCCATTTTCTCCATTGGAGTGGTCCACATCGAAAAAAGATCACATTTTCCTCACTCGAACAGCACCCTTGAGGTTAATTCATCCTGTTTTCTTCACTGGAAGGGGACCCTTGTGGGCACTGCGTCTTGTTTTCTCCACTGGATGGACACTGGAGAGGACAATTTAGCATGTTTTTTTCCACTGAAAGAAAACCCTACTAGGCACTGCAACGCGTTTTCTCTCTACTGGAGGGACAGCCTGGATGGTTTGACTGCCAAAAAGGGTATCAAAGACGGCACTTAATCTGCATTTTTTTCAGTGTGGCTCACATTAGGATGGATTCTCTGGGGACTATGAACGGACAGTCTCTGGATCATGGTCTTAGTAGGCGGACATAACTCCTGAAAGCCACATCCCTCAGCATGGCAACAAACATGTTAGACTGTGTGCTTTTGATCATCAGTATTCAGCAGACATGAAACAATCTTTCAGTGCATATTTTTCATTAAATATTTGGAGATTAGGCTGATTTGAATAATGTTCTAGTTGTTTTGCATCCTGCATGTCACAAAGGAAAACACTGGTGTCTGTGCACGGTTTGATTTTCATCATTTTTGGAGACGAGCTGAAGAGAACCATCAGGACAGGCCTGTCGCAGAGCGGCTGCTGAACTGAGGGTACTGGTGTCTGGCTGGTGTTATGTATATGCATGGAGGTTATGAGCCCTGGCTCTGCACTGCGCTGCTCAGCTCACATTGACTTTGTGTCTCGGCCAGAAAGTCAAAACCTTTTCTGGGGATCGGAGCCAAAACGGCCGAGAGTCGTTGTTTTACAAAACAGGGAACAACCGTCACTGCAGCTCAGGACCTAAATTCACCTGCACTCAGTGAAAAGGAGGCTTCAACTTCTACATTTGCACTTCTTTACGAAAACACACGTTAGCGTTCCTCTCCATTACAGATCATATACAACAACACGTGTGTTTTCTTATGAACGAGTGCTGTTATTACAGGAAACTATTAAGGTAAAGTGAGCCAGTGGTGAAAGAGAGCCGGTCTTCTCTGGGCCACATGCGTGAGTCGTCTCTGTGGTCCAGGGCAGTGACCTCTCTGTTTGGGACTTTTAATCATTATTAGGGACTGTTCATTATTTATGAGAGAGGAGGGAGTGGTGCAAAAAGGGGGAGGCATGACAAATAATTCTTTAAGCACAAAAGGGAATTACCATTTTCGGCTTATGGAAGGGCGTACAACTTCTAATGGCTCAATCTTATATTTATTTTATGGCTGCTTTTTTAAGGATGGCATATTTTCATTTAAAATGTTTTTTTTTGTGGGGGGGGTTATTCATTAAAATCTTTTGGCATTTTTTTCTTTAACAGCTTTTTGATCATTTAATTCTTTTAAAGTTTTGGGTGATTTTTGTTTCAATTGCATTTTTTTTTTACTTTTTCTTAAAAAATATTTTGGTGATTTTTAAGTTTTTTGGCATTTTATTTTTTGTTAATTTTTTTGTCTTTTAAAATTTTTGGTTAGTTTTTAAAAAAAAAAAAAAAAAAAAAGGTTGAATGATTTTCTATTTCTTTTAAAATTTTTGGTGATTTTTTAAAAATTTTCCTTTAAAGGCTTTTGTAAAAAAAAAAAAAAAAGTCTTTAAATTTTTATGTAGATTTTATTTCCATTTAAAATTGTGGGTGTTTTGTTTTTAATTTAATGATTTTCTTTCTGAAAATTTTTTGGCAATTTTTTTTTTAGTTTATGGTGAATTTTAAAAGAAAACATATCCTCCAAACCTGCAGGACCACCAAACTAAACCGCCAAAATGACAACATCTATGGCAGCCAGAAACTGTAAACTTTAAAGAGTGAAAGAGGCCTCCGAGAGCCTCCGCTGTACTTTATAAGTCCAGCCTTTTAACGGGTTTATTCAGCCAATTTTAATTTATTTACAAATTACTTAGAAATAAAAACTTGTAAATAACACCAGACTTTTAATCCCAGGTTTTTGGAGGGCCCCCCTCACATGTGGCCCTTGGAGGTCTAAACGATGGAGCAGGTTTGTAGTTACTTGTCTCTTCTTCTTTGGTGCTAATTAGTCAGTCACCTGCCTCACTCTGGCGCTCCTTGATAGTTTATTCATCAGCAGAAGGAGGACGAGAGCGCCGAGCTGTCTCAAACATCAGCGGCTCATCAGCGTTAATTCAGCGTGTGTGTGTGTGTGTGTGTGTGTGTGTGTGTGTGTGTGTGTGTGTGCGTGCGTGTGTGTGTGTGTGTGTGTGAGCTGCTCAGACTGTGTGAGGTCGGTCGTCCCGCGTTGTTTACACGCAGCCCCTCTTGTGAGCGAGAGAGGAGGACAGACAGAGAGGGAGGGAGAGCTTTCTGCTCGGCTGCCTCGCCTCTGTTGTTGTTGTTGTTGTTGTTGTTGTTGTGTTTATTCAGATTCAGAGGAGAAGCTGAGCTGCTTCACCTGCTCTGCATAATAACATCCACCTCAAACCTTCGGGCTCATTTACACACAGATGAGTGTTTGCAGAGCTCCGGTATCAGCACACACAGGTGAGAGGGGAGGCACCGCGTCGCTCCCTGCCGTCTTTAACGGGAAATCTTCATCATTTTGTCCCGCCGTTCCTGATTTTACTCACCGGCGTCCTCGCTGAAAGGATGCCAAAGCAGCAAAAACAATATTTTCATAATAAGACTGTTTCAAAGGACATGATGATGAACCTGCAGAGAAGGAGCTGCTGAATCTGCTGGCCGGCCTGCTACCACGGACATCAGCGACTACCTTTTTTTTTTTTTTTTTTACTTCTACCTTATTTATTTATTTATTTATTTTACTTTGACCTTTTTTTATATTAATTAATTTATTTTTCTCAATATTAGGCACTACCTTTGCTAATGTTCTGTCTGGGATTATTATATTTTATGTAATTTTCCAGTTATGACAGAGGTCTGTGGGACGCGGTTGGATTGAATAAGGTTTATAAAAAAAGGTTCTGATAACTCTTTGTAAAAATAAATAAATGAATGAACGAATACATAATAAATAAATAAATATTGTCTGTTTCCGTCTGCTCTTTGCTCTTTGGCTTCCACACAGGGAGCTTCGGCTACAATGAGGCTAAAACTTAACACCAGTGAGGTTTTTCAAAACAACTTGGCATGTCAGGGCTTCAGGATACTTGGATTACTTTGGGCGAGCAGTATGAAGACGTTCTGTGGTTTTATTATGTATTTTTTACATTTTTGAATCTTGGTCATCATTTGCTTTATTTGTTTGGGAGAGATGAGTGTAGCGCCTTTTTCCCTGCGAACCTCCAGCAGTTTTTTTTTTTTTTTTAAATTATAAAATATAAAACTTGGCATGAGGGTGAGTAGAAAATGACCGAAATTTCATTTTTGGGTGAACTATCCCTTTAAGTACCTTGCATGAACCCTGACAGCTGTTTTCACAAATTTCGATTGTGTGGGTGCAGCCGGACTTTTGGCACCAGTTTCTGTTTTTCATGCTTGATTCGTAAATGTAGGCGGGATTGTTAGCTGACGGTCATAACGATGCTGCGTCAAACTGCAATGACATCATCATTATCATCGAGGCTAATATCTTAAATTATATAATATAATATTAAAAATATTTCCTCTAAAACCGTCAAAGGGCTCTTTCAAGCCTCGAGTTCTCATGATGCCACATTTACTGTATTTTATTTGTCAGTCTGATGTTTCAGCTTCAGTCATGAGTTTTATTTGTGTGAATTCTGTTTGAACGTAATTTAATTTATTTGGTATCAAATATGAGCCTCATGTTTTCGCATTAAAGATGTTTTTTCTCTCTCTGGTTATAAATGTCACAGATGGCATCAGATTCACAGTCATTTCGTATTGTCTTGCACTATAAATTTGCAGAAGATGCTGTTTGTGCAGAAACACATCAAATGTGCAAAAGATTCAAATTTGTCTTTTTTCCAAACACCCTCATTCTAAATGGGTTAAATGAGAAACTGCTTGTTTCCTATAAATTGTATTTATTAATTAATGTATTATTATTATTAATCCAGTACACCCATTATTTTTTATTTCTTTATGATGTAAATTCATATGAATTGACTACTTACTGTGATTCTGTTAAAACTGCCTGAAATTTTAGCAAAAAAAGTTAAGATAAGAAAAAAAGGTAAAATAAATAAATAAATAAATGAGTAAATAAATAAATAATTGCATAAGTGAATAAATGAATACATACATGAATAAATAGTTAATAATAATAATAATAATAATAATAATAAACAATTGTGTGTTAATATTATTATTATTAATCCAGTAAAAATATTTTTTAAAATTTCTTTATGATGTAAATACATATAAATTGATAAATTACTATGATTGTGTGCCTTAAAAAAATGTTGTCTCCCCCCTGCTGGGATGCACCATTTAAAATTTCATGTGGTGACTTAAAATAAACCCAAACCTCGGGCTTTGTTTGTAATATTTCCAAATCTACACGGCGAAGAAGGCTGTTAAACGTCCGCTTATTGGCAATAAAAAAGTCATAATTGCGTGCTGTCCTGATCTTTACGACACTGATACGGAGGCTCCCAGCTGTCTCCACCATTAGCTAATTTATTTGATTAAATCATATTAATGTTTCACATTGAATTTTAAAGGAAACATCTTCAGATTCTTTGAAGAAAAAAGAAAGAAAAAGCAAGAAATAATAAAATAAATGTATGCAACACATCACCTTGACCACATGAGGGCAGCATTGAGTCGGCGAGGATGCAGAGAGCTGCAGGTCGAGGGACGAGGAGGTTCAGACAGGCTTCATTTTTTCAGCTGTCACTCAAACAGCTCTGCTCAGAGGTC